>NC_059266.1:7000538-7003038 GCF_017591435.1 Portunus trituberculatus | reverse complement strand
AGAATGAAAAAGATCTTGGTGTTGTGGTGTCTAAAGATCTCAAGCCGAGCAAACACTGCACAGAAGCAGTAAAGAATGCAAATAAATTAGTTGGGTTCATTGGAAGAACCTTTGAATTTAAATCAGAAAAAGTTATCCTTACTTTATATAACTCATTGGTGCGTCCTCAGCTTGAATACTGTGTGCAGTTCTGGTCACCATATTACAGAAAAGACATTGAAAAACTGGAAAGGATCCAGCGTAGAGTGACCAAGATGATTCCGAGATTGAGAAACAAGCCGTATGAGGAACGACTGGAAGCATTAAATTTATTCAGCTTAACAAAGCGCAGGATAAGAGGAGACCTAATCGAAGTTTTCAAAAATTTTCAGGGATACAACAACCTTGATGTCAATAAATATTTTACTATTGATCATTCCACCATAACAAGGAATAATGGATTTAAAATTACACCAAAACGCTTTAAAACACATGAGGCAAAGCACTTTTTCTTTAATAGAATAGTTAACATTTGGAATAAGCTTCCTTCTGAAATAGTAAACAGTACTTCCATTGCATCATTCAAAAACAAAATTGATAAATATTTAAAGAATAACCCCCAACAAGCTCTCTTCTTGTCTGAATAATTAAACATGATACTATATTAACTTTCTTATAGATAGATATGTAGAGTTCACCGTAGGGTGAATAATAGAATCTCCTTTCATCCTTTCCTGTGAAAATTCCTCCTCCTCCTCCAAAGAGTCACCAAGTTGATCCCACGACTGCGACACAAGCCTTACGAGGAGCGCTTCAGGGAACTCAACTTATTCAGTTTAGAGAAGCGGCGATGCGACGAGATTTGATTGAACTATTTAAAATGTTCCTGGGCTTTGATAAAGTAAATGTAAACAACTATCTCACCATTGACAGCTCCAACACCACTAGAAATAATGGTTACAAGATTACAGGTAAGCGTTTCAGATCAGACGAGGCAAAACATTATTTCTTCAATAGAATTGTAAATGTGTGGAACTCTCTCCCAGCACATGTTGTCCCTAGCAATACAATAGAAACTTAAAAAAAGGTTGGACATTCACTTCACATTAACCCCTCAAATGACGTACTTTGCGCCTTCATAAGATATCCTTTCTTTGTTTGTAGTTCCTGTACTAGATAGTGTCACTTCTCCTTCAATCTTTCCTGTCACATCTTTGACTTTCTCTCCCTGTGGCCTCTTTTCTTCTTCCCTGAACCCTGATGTCCTTCACCCTCTAACTTATAGCATCTGTAGTGGTAGCATAGGCACACACACACCCTCGTTAGGACCAGTAGGGCTGTTGCTGTCTGTTCCTTCCTTTGTATTCCTTTGTATTCTTCTTCTTGTTCTTCTTCTTCTTCTTCTTCTTCTTCTTCTTCTTCTTCTTCTTCTTCTTCTTCTTCTTCTCTTCTTCTTCTTCTTCTTCTTCTTCTTCTTCTTCTTCTTCTTCTTCTTCTTCTTCTTCTTCTTCTTCTTCTTCTTCTTCTTCTTCTTCTTCTTCTTCTTCTTCTTCTTCTTCTTCTTCTCTCTTCTTCTTCTTCTTCTTCTTCTTCTTCTTCTTCTTCTTCTCCTCCTCCTCCTCCTCCTCCTCCTCCTCCTCCTCCTCCTCCTCCTCCTCCTCCTCCTCCTCCTCCTCCTCCTCCTCCTCACATACCATTTCTTTCTTCTTTTATTCCTCTTCTCCATCTCTTTCACTTCCACCTCGACCAAACACCACCACCACCTCCTCCTCCTCCTCCTCCTCCTCCTCCTCCTCCTCCTCCTCCTCCTCCTCCTCCTCCTCGTGCTGCTGTGGTCGTGACGGGTCGTGGCGGTGACGACCAGGTGACGCAGTGGTAGTTGTGGTCGATACCTTAATGACGTCACACCTGTCTGCTTCTACCTGGCGCCTGCTGGTGGTGGTGGTGGTGGTGGTGGTGGTGATGGTGGTGGTGGTGGTGGTGGTAGTGTTAATGTTCTTGTTCTTGTTCTTTTTTTTTATTGTTTTGTTTTCTCGTTTCTTTTTTTTTTGTGTGTGTTTTTTTTTTTTCTTCTTTTCTTCTTTTTTTCTTTTCTTTTTCTTTTTAGTGTATTGTCTTCTTTCTTTTTCTTCTTTTTTTTTCTTGTTGTTCTTATTCTTGTTGTTCTTCTACTGTTTCTTCTACTTCATTATCATCATCATCATCTTCTTTTCTTTCTTCTTCTCTTTCTTCTTCTTCTTCTTCTTCTTCTTCTTCTTCTTCTTCTTCTTCTTCTTCTTCTTCTTCTTCTTCTTCTTCTTCTTCGTCTTCTTCTTCTTTTCATCATTATTATCATCATCATTATCATCATTATTATCATCATCATCATTATTGTTATTAGCATCATCATCATCATCATCATCACCACCACCACCACCACCACCACCACCACCACCGCCACTATCTCAGGCAGCATTAGGGGCGGGATAATTAAGCAAGACCAGGTACTGTGTCGTATGTTACAGGTACACCTCATTAACAC
>NC_059266.1:6985538-6988038 GCF_017591435.1 Portunus trituberculatus | reverse complement strand
TTTCTTTGTTATTCATTTATACTTGTTCTTTTCATTCTCTCCTTTTTCTTTTATTTTTTATCTTTTTATAATTTATTATTTTTTTTGTTAGCGTTTCTCTTTTTCCTTCTTCTTCTTCTTCTTCTTCTTCTTCTTCTTCTTCTTCTTCTTCTTCTTCTTCATCATCATCATATTCTTCTTCTTTTTCTTCTTTTCTTTCTTTCTTTTTTTCTTCTCTTTTTTCTTCTACATTTTCTTCTTCTTCTTCTTCTTCTTATCATTATTATTATTATTATTATTATTATTATTATTATTATTATTATTATTATTATTATCATTATTCTCCTCCTCCTCCTCCTCCTCCTCCTCCTCCTCCTCCTCCTCCTCCTCCTCATTCTCGTTTTCTCTTTCTCTCCTTCCATTCAGACCATTTTCTTCAATATTTATAAAAAAAAATTTTAAAAATTCTTCATTTCAACCTTTTATCATTTTCTTCATTTTTCTTCCTTTTCCTCTTTCTTTTCCTTGTTATTCCTTCTTTTCATCACATTTTCCATTCCTTCCTCTATTCTTCCCACTTTTATTTATTTTCTTCTTCTATTTTCTCTCATCCATTAAAATTTATTCTCCCCTCTTCCTATTTTCTTCTTTCCTTGTCTATATTTACCATTCTTCCTCTTATTATGTGAGGAGGAGGAGGAGGAGGAGGAGGAGGAGGAGGAGGAGGAGGAGGAGGAGGAGGACACCTAGTATAATAAGAAAGATACAAAGGAAGACAAACAGCAACAGATTCTTAGGTCCTTACTAGGCTGTTTGTGGAGACTATCTACTAACTACCAGTGGTAGAGACAGGACAGCAAAGCAGAAGGCTCCTTCCCACCCACCCCTCCCTCCAGCCGAGGCTGGCAGGAAAAAAGGCGAAACCATGTGATATTAAAAAATCACATGGAATTTTAGTAGAGAGTGAAAAGGAAATGTGTAATGTGTGTGTGAGTACTTGTGTTTGTGGGGAAAAGTGTTAACGCTTGGTGAATGTCATGTTGTGTGTGCATTGTGTACGTGGATGCACAGTGTGTATGTCGAATGGGTGGTGCGGCAGCCTTGCCTGGCGCTTTCTAGGGAGGCAGCAGTCAATCAGGCCCCAGCTCCGTTCAATCCACTGAGATAGCATACTTTCCCTGTAGGGACTCCGTACGCTGATAACCCCTTGCAACATTGATCCCTGGTACTTAGTTCCCGATGATGATCAATGGTTGACAAGGCCCTCTCCAAACACAGCCCGTCACAGGTCGAGAGTAGTAGTAGTGACCGTTCACTCTGGGCTATCTGTGCGTGTATGCAGTGTAGTGTAGTATGTATGTAAACACAGTGTGGAGTCAAAAAGGTGGTGCGGCAGCCTTGCCTGGCGCTTTCAAGAGAGGCAGCAGTCAATCAGGCCCCAGCTCCGTACAACCACTGTAAAGTGCACTTCCCTTTAAAGGGCGCCGCACACTGTATGGTTACCCCTGCAGCGGTGACCCTGGTACCTTAAATCCCGATGATGGTCACCTACTGTCAGGGCTCTTGACTATCCACAGCCCTTCACAGATCGAGAGTAAAAGTAGTGACCGTTCACTCCGGGCTATCTGTGTCATGTATGGAGGGTGAGAGTAATTCAAACTAACGGGCAATTTAAACCACGATCAGAGGCCCGGGAGATAAAAGAAAAAGCGCAAGTTATTCGGAAATGAATAGCGACAACCGGGGATTAGATTCAAAGTATTTATCGAGGCGAACTTTGAACGTTTCGATAGTACCTGAGTTGACAACATTTGATGGCAGACCATTCCATATATTAACTATGCGATTAAAGAAAAAGTGTTTGGCTTCATTTGTTACAAAGCGCTTACCAACAATTTTGAAACCATTGCTTCTGGTGACATTTGACTGGTCGACTGATACGTATTTTTGAATATTCATATTTGCAAACCCATTAAAAATTTTGAAAAGCATGATAAGGTCGCCTCTTACTCTCCGTTTCTCAAGAGAAAATAAATTTAATTCCTTTAGGCGTTCCTCGTAGGATTTGTTCCGCAACCTTGGGATCATTTTGTTAATCTGCGTTGTATTTTTTCTAATTTTTCGATATCTTTTTTGTAATACGGTGACCAAAACTGAACATTGTATTCGAGATGTGGACGGACGAGTGAGTTATATAATGTTAATATTATTTTTCAGACTTGAAAGTGAAAGATCGTCCAATGAAACCAACTAATTTATTCGCAGTTTTGACGACTTCAGTACAGTGTTTGCTAGGCTTGAGGTCTGCTGAAACAATGACACCAAGATCTTTTCTTTGTCCACACTTGTCATTGGGGTATTATTCATCTTGTATGTCGCCTGAGGATTTTGATTTCCTATGTGTAAAACGTGGCATTTATCTATATTGAATTTCATTTGCCACTTGTTTGACCATTCGATGAGAGTATCTAAATCTCTTTGCAAAAGTTGTCTTTGGCTTTCTGAGTCTACTCTGTTTGCA
>NC_059266.1:6963038-6968038 GCF_017591435.1 Portunus trituberculatus | reverse complement strand
TTTCCTCTACCTTTCCTTTTCCTCCTCTTTTTCTTCATTTTCCATTATTTCTCTTCCATGTTTACTTTAATTTCCTTTTCCTTCTTTCATTTCCCTTACTTTCTCTTCACTCTTCCCTGTTTTTCTTCTTTCCTCTTGTATCTACTCTCTTCTGTCCTATTTTCCCTCCTATATACACTATTTTCCTCCACTTTCCTCTATCTTTTCCTCCTGCCGTCACTATCTTCTTTTCTCCCCATTTAGTTTTATTTCATTCCTCTTTGTCATTTTTTGCTCATTATCTCTCTTCATTCTTCATTTTAAAACCTCTTTTTTTTTTTTTTTCATTAACCTCCTCTGTGTATCATTGTGTTCTTTCCTCACTATGGTACCTCTTCACTCTTCATTATGACAGTGTTGAGTTACCTTGTTCATCTTATTCATTGTTACTCTAGGCATTTGTCTTCATTATAACCCTCTTCATTGTAAAGTTCCTTGGGTTTTTCATTTTTTTTTTATTTTTCTATCAAATCATTCAGTACCATGAGTTTTGGATATGATTAGGCGGTTTTATTGACATTAGAAAAGGTTTATGGAGGTCAGAAGGTTAATGGCCGCAGTCTTTACTATTTTAACACCCCACATAAGTTTCTGAAGCTGTATAAAATCACCAAATAGTAACCAGAATGAATATGAAAGCGCGTTATGGTACTGGGACACATATTTATCTTGAGATTTGTGTACGATTAGACCATTTTATTGACATTAGGAAAGGTCTATGGAGGTCAGAAGAGTAATGGCCGCAGTCTTCACTATTTTAACACCCCACATGAGATTCTGAAGCTGTATAAAATCACCAAATAGTAAGCTGAATGAATATGGAAAACGTGTCACGGTACTGAAAGGGTTAAGCGTACACAGTATCTGAATTCTGAACAGATTGCACTGGAAGTTATAAATTTTGAATAAGCTTTACTGATCTTTCATAACAGCCTTGATGATAGAGTATCTTTTTTCGGTTTTGAAGGATACAAGACCCTAATGATAGTGTTAACAAAAAATCCTACATCAGTAACAGCAACAAAAAGATTAAAATACAGCCTTCAAGAATTCTAATAGTCATTTTTGTGGCCTTGGAACAATCTTAGTGCTGGATCCTTTCAGTTTTCAAGGATGTAGGACTCCAGTGATAGTTTAAACAAAGATTCTACATCAATAAAAAAAAAAAACAGTCTTCGTAATTCTAGCAGTCATTTTTGTGGCCTTGGAAAACAGTCTTAGTGCTGGATCCTTTCAGTTTTCAAGGATGTAGGACTCTAATGATAGTTTAAACAAAGATTCTACATCAATAATAGCAAAAGAAAAAGAAAGATAAATGAAATAAATAACAAAAAGGGAAAAAAGTACCCTTCAGATTTCTAGTAGCCATTTTTGTGGGCTTGGAACAATCTTAGTGCCAATCCTTTCAGTCTTCAATGATGTGAGGACTCTAATGACAGTTTAAACAAGAACTCTGCACCACTAATAGACAAAACCAGCCTTCAGAACTTTAGCAATCATCTCTGTGGCCTTTGAAAAGCGTCTTGATGGTAGAGCCTTTGTTTTTTAAGATATGGGGACGCTAATGATAGTTTAAATAAAGATTCTACATCAATAATAGCAAAAATAAATAAATAAGTAAATAGACAACTTCAAGAACCTTAGCAATCATCTCTGTGGTCTTTGCAAACAGTCTTGGTGGTTGAGCCTTTCAGTTTTCAGGGATAAGGAGACTCTAGTAATAGTTTTAGCAAATATTCTACATCATTAATAGCAAAAATAGATAAGTGAATAAATAAACAGCCTTCAGATCCTTAGCAGTCATCTCTGTGGCCTTTGAAAGCAGTGTTGGTGGTAAATCATTTCAGTTTTCAAGGATGTGGGACGCCAATCATAGTTCAAACAAAGAATCAACTTCATTAATCTCTTCAGTACCAGGACGCGTTTTCATATTCATTCTGGTTAATATTTTGACGATTTTATACAGCTTCAGAAACATATGTTGGGATGAGGATAGTGAAGACTCAGGCCAGTAATCTTTTGACCTCCATAGACCCTTCGTAACGCAAATAAAATCTAATCATAACCAATAATGAAGGTCAAAATGCGTCTCAGTACTGAAGGAGTTAATAGCAAAAACCAGCCTTCAGAAGTCTAGCAATCACCTGTGTAGCCTTTCATATAAATAATGCAAATAAAGTTGTCTAATCATACCCAATCATGGAGGTGAAAATGCGTCTTAGCACTGAAGGGGTTAATAGCAAAAACCAGCCTTTAGAACCTTATCAATCACCCCTGTAGCCTTTCAAATACACCCTGATGAGAAAGCAAATCACCAAAACACTTCACCTTGTATACCATAGTCTCATATTCCTGAACACTCTCCTTCCACTGACACAATTTGGAAAGGTCACAGAGATGATTAGCCAGCCTCTCACGCGTGCATTTCCCCCACCAGCCATGCAAACTCCATCAAACTCTTCCCAGAATCGTAAAAAAACCCTTGAAAACCTTGGCAAACTTCCACTACAGCCTGTTAAGAAGTCGAGGCGAGACGCAGCAAGATTCAATAACAGGTAGGAGAAGCGGTCAAGGTATATATATAGACACGTGTGTTTGTTTACTATCATGTACTTTAAAGGAAATGCAACGTGGTGTCCCCTCCTTAGTAGTAGCGAGGCGTGTGTGTTCGCTCCTAGCATCTTTAACTGGCGGGCTGGCTGGTGCTGGGGTTGCCTGGGTGCTGGGAAGTAAACAGATAGTGGGAGGATGTCTAACTCTTCAAAGGTTACTAACGTGTCTCACTGTTCCTATGATAACGCTTTGCTCTCTCACCATCACGTGTTCTTTAAGAGTATTTTTGTGGTTCTGGTGATAGATTGGTAAGATTTCTTATTTATTAAAGGGAGAAACTGTCTTGAACCTAGCTAGTTGTCTTTGTGGGCTTGAGAAATTGTCGTAGTGGGCAGGGAAGGCATTTCTGAATACGGGTGTGTTTAGTAGAGGTATAAAGGTTTTGTTGTTTTATTTCTATATTAATTCGTGGATTTGTGAGTTTAAAGCGAAATTAACCTTCTATATTATCTCTCTCTTTCTTTTCTATATTCTCTCTCTTTTTTTCTATATTCTCTCTCTTTTCTTCTATATTCTCTCTCTTTTCTTCTATATTCTCTCTCTTTTCTTCTATATTCTCTCTCTTTTCTTCTCTCCTCTCATCTCTTCTGTTTCTGTAAGTGTCTTGAGGTGGTGTAGAATTTTTTGCTTTTCCATTTCTATATTGAGTCATAGATTTGTGGGTTTAAAGCATAATTAATCTACTAACTTTTTCTCTCTTCTCTTCTCTCCTGTCCTTCCTCTCCTGTGTGTCTCTCTGTTCCTATAAGGTTCTAGTGGATGCATAGATTTTTTTTTTTTGCTTTTTTTTTTTTTTTTTTCTCAGAGCTACTTCCAAACATTGCACTGTCTAGAAATTGCAAAATATTCTCCTTTATCCCTTTTTTTTTTTTTTTTCCTGTACATAATGATAAACTGCAAAACATTCTCATCTATTTTTTTCCCCTGCAGATGTTTACAAATTGCAAAACCTACGCCTTTATTCCTTCTTTTTTTTCCCTGTAGATGCTTACAAACTACAAAACATTCTTCTTTATACCCTTCATTTTTTTTTTTTCTGTAGATGCTTATGAATTGCAAAACCTACTCTTTATTTTCCCTTTTTTTTTTTCCCCTGTAGATGCTTATAAACTACAAAACATTCTCCTCTATTCCTTATTTTTCCTTGCAGATCCTCGTAGATAATTCTGTACATTGTTTCTTTTCTGTATGATGAACTGTTGCATATCGAAGTGAAACGGTGTAAGGATCCGCCGTGGTCCAGTGGGTGCAGTGGAACCATGCGTGCTTTGGGGTCCGAGGGTCTCCAAGCGCACGGGTTCGAATCCTGTCCACGGTCCGAGTGTAGGTTGGGCTTCCTCACTCGGGGCAACGGTTTCCTAGCGCGTGGGCTTTGAGATAGAAGGTACCACAAAAAATATCACCTTTAGCCCATAAATGGTATAAAAACAAAAGAAAAACAAGGAATTAAACTGGATTTAAATATTGTTCTCAACCTTACCTTTCCCATTTACCTGTGCACTCCTTCCAATTAGCAGTCCTCACCTGTACTCCTCCACACACTCCTTCCTCTCCACCACCCCACACACACTCTCACACACACACACACCTGTAGGTACTCAGAGGCAGGAAGCAAGACCTTAATTAATCACCTCTCTGTCCCTTACCTGGTTTCTCTCACCTGTTCTCACACCTGCAGAGCCACACCTGATTACTTCTATACCTGTCCTCACCTTCTCTACACATCTGATTACATTTGTGCCATTGTTTGTCCTCTACACACCTGCTACACACCTGCCCACTGTATACGAAACCACAGCTAATTAATTCCATACCTGTCTGTTCACCTTTACACACCTGCCCTACACACACCTGCTAAAACAACCCACACACCTGTCTACAACCTTTGCTACACACTTTAACCATTAACACTCTAAAGAAGACCACAAACACACTCAAATAAATCACACACACCTGCCCAAACAACCCACACACCTTCTCTACACACCTGAACCACTAACAACCCTATTAAGACCACAAACACACTCAAATAACCCACACACACCTGCTTATAACCTTCTCTACACACCTGAACACACCGACAGCCTATATAGACACTCTCAAACACTCTCAAACACTCCTAAACACTCCTAGACACTTCCAAACACTCCCAAACACTCCCCAAACACTCCCAATCACTCCTAGACACTTCCAAACACTTCTAAACACTCCCAAACACTCAATAACATTTCCAAACACTCCCAAACGCTCCCAGACACCTTCAAACACCTTCAAACACCTATTACTTCATGACAACTGGCACATCTGTAAGGCACGTGGCTCAAGACCTCAGTTATTAGTCTTGTGGT
>NC_059266.1:6938038-6940538 GCF_017591435.1 Portunus trituberculatus | reverse complement strand
GGTGAAAGAAAAGGAGGAAGGAGAGGAGGAGGAGGAGGAGGAGGAGGAGGAGGAGGAGGAGGAGGAGGAGGAGGAGGAGGAAGGGAGGAAGGGACGTATGTTGCACAGGGGAGGAGGAGGAGGAGGAGGAGGAGGAGGGTTAAGAGAAGCCAGGTAGGAGACGACCCTCGGAAGACCTTGGAGACGACTCTCTCTCTCTCTCTCTCTCTCTCTCTCTCTCTCTCTCTCTCTCTCTCTCTCTCTCTCTCTCTCTCTCTCTCTCTCTCTTCTTCTTCTTCTTCTTCTTCTTCTTCTTCTTCTTCTTCTTCTTCTTCTTCTTCTCTCTCTCTCTCTCTCTCTCTCTCTCTCTCTCTCTCTCTCTCTCTCTCTCTCTCTCTCTCTCTCTCTCTCTCTCTCTCTCTCTCTCTCTCTCTCTCGTGTTCTATTTATGATTTGATTTGATTATTTTTTTTTCCATCATTAATTTTTCTCTTTTTTCTCTCTCTTTATTTCTTCTTTTATTTCTTCTCTCATTTCTCTCTTTTCTCTCTCCCTTTTCCTCCTCCTCTTCTTCTCTGCCTTGTCATCACACCTAAAGTATTTCTTGCTCACTTTTTCCCTCCTCCTCCTCCTCCTCCTCCTCCTCCTCCTCCTCCTCCTCTTCTTCTTCTTCTTCTTCTTCTTCCCTTCGCACCTCCTCTTCTTTCGTTTTATGCTACACTGGTTTTATTCCTCTCTCTCTCTCTCTCTCTCTCTCTCTCTCTCTCTCTCTCACCTGGTACTCTTCATTCTCTCCTCTTTTCTCTTTTTCTTGGTAAATTTTCCTAACTTTCCTCTTGTTTCCTCTTTTCTGTTTATTTTCCTCCTTTTCCTCCTCTTGTTAATATTTTTCTTTATTTTCTTCTTGTTGCTTTTTGTTGGTAATTGTTTTTTTTTTTTCCTCTTTCTACATTTTTTTTCCTTTTTTCCTCTTGTTTTATTTTCTTGTTTTTTCTCCTCTTCCTCTTGTCATTTTTTCCTTTTTTTCCTATTCATCTCTTTATAAATTTTCCTTTTTTTTCCTTCTTGTTAGTCACTTTTTTCGTTTTTTTTTCCTCTTCCTCTTTTTTCCCCTTTTTTTCATAAATATCTCAGTTTTTCCTCTTGTATTTTCCCTTCCTCTTTTTAAACTTTCTCTGGAGTATTTTTCCTCTTTCTACTTTGTTTTCCTTCCCTTTTCCTCTTATCTAATTTCCTTATTGTTTTTTTTCCCTTATTTCCTCTTGTTTTTTGTGTGTGTGTTTTTCTTCTTCCTCTTGTCATTTTTCCCTTTTTCTTATTCCTCTATAAATTTTTCCCCTCTTCTCTTCATCTTAGTCAATTCTTTCGTTTCTTTTTTCCCTCTTCCTCTTTTTCCTCTCTTCCTTTTCATAAATATCCCAGTTTTTTCCTCTTGTATTTTTCCTTCCTCTTACTTAAATTTCCCTCGTGTGGTTTCCCTTACTTTTATTTCCCCATTTCTCCTCTTCCTCTTGGTGGATGCCCTGGCCTCTCCTCTCGTGTTTCCTCTTGTTCCTCTTAATTGTCCTCTTTTCCTCCTCCTGTCGTGTCCCTCCCTGCTAGTTCTGGGTTTCCATTCCTCTTGCGTCCTCTTAAGTCCTCTCGGTGCCAGGAGTCTGTGTGTTGGCCTGGCGCCGAGTCCTCTCTCTCTCTCTCTCTCTCTCTCTCTCTCTCTCTCTCTCTCTCTCTCTCTTGATTCCTTTCTCAGTCTTATATTTTCTTTTTGGTTTATTTCTTCCTTTTTTTAGTTTCTTAGTGTTTTCTATTTTTTGGGGTGTTTTCCAGGTTTTCTAGTGTTTTTTAGTGTGTTTCCAGAGTTTGCTAATAGTTTTCCAGTGTTTTCCAGCGTTTTCTATTGGTTTTTCCTTTGTTTTCCAGGGTTTTCTAGTGTTTTTTGGTGTTTTCTAGCGTTTTCTATTGGTTTTCCTTTGTTTTCCAGTGTTTTCCAGCGTTTTCTATTGGTTTTCCTTTGTTTTCCAGGGTTTTCTAGTGTTTTTTAGTGTTTTCAGCGTTTTCTATTTGTTTTCCTTTGTTTTCCAGGGTTTTCTAGCGTTTTCTAGTGTTTTTTAGTGTTTTCTATTTGATTTCCTTTGTTTTCCAGTGTTTTCCAGGGTTTTCTGTTTGTTTTCCTTTGTTTTCCAGGGTTTTCTAGCGTTTTCCAGTATTTTTCAGCGTTTTCTATTGATTTTCCTTTGTTTTCCAGGGTTTTCTAATAATAATAATAATAATAATAATAATACCATTACTACTACTACTACTACTACTACTACTACTACTACTACTACCACAATACAAAATTAGATATGTACAAACTTAATATGCTGACTTATACCATCACCTCCTCCTTCTCCTCCTCCTCCTCCTCCTCCTCCTCCTCCTCCTCCTCCTCCTCCTCCTCCTGCAAGTGAGTCACCCTTTAAGATTTAAAGGGTGACTAAGGGAACCAATACGGGCCCTTTAAAAATGACCTTGGTAACTCTTG
>NC_059266.1:6925538-6928038 GCF_017591435.1 Portunus trituberculatus | reverse complement strand
CTGCACCTCACTTGTGTCTCCGCCCTTGTGAGTACACGCCCTACCCTCCCCCCCTCCCCGCTCCCCCGTCCCTCCTTCCTTCCCCCCCCCTCCACACCCCTGGCGGGAGGCGAGAGACGCAGCTGATGGTTTAGTGGTGCAACGCCGGAGGGGGAACCGTGTGTGGGGGGAGACAGGTGTGTAGGGAGGTGAGGTGTGGGGAGGGGTGTGTGGTGGTGTGTGTGGTGGGGGGTCGCAGGTGTGGTGGTGGTGGTGGTGAAGGGGCAAGGGAGTGGCCGTGGTGAGGGTGTGCAAGGGAGCCAGTGAGCGTGGAGGTTGATAGGGTATCTTCGCCTCCACAATCTCGCTGATAACGCTTTGTGTGTGGGGGTGAGGGAGGAGTGGGGAGACAAATAACAGCTGGGTAGCCTCATCTCCCCATCACCACGCCCCTGGGTCTGTGTGCTGTCCCCCATGCATGCGGTTTTTCTGTCTGCAGTGACGAAGGCAAATCAATCTTGCTTCCACGCGCACCATCCCGTCCTATGAGTCACCTTGAAAGCACTGCTCGCTAAAATAAAGACCTGCCAAGACCGCGCCAGCCATGAGGTAACAGCGCCTGATATCTGGACGGGGA
This sequence comes from Portunus trituberculatus, assembly GCF_017591435.1. Classification (NCBI taxonomy): domain Eukaryota; kingdom Metazoa; phylum Arthropoda; class Malacostraca; order Decapoda; family Portunidae; genus Portunus; species Portunus trituberculatus. The sequence goes on along the minus strand of NC_059266.1, from coordinate 6,927,422 downwards.
GAGATTTTAGCATATGCCACACTTCTCCCCGCGCTGCCGCCACCTTCCTTTTTCACTTCGGCTCTGACACCTGATTTATCACGGCCGCTGGGTGACGGTGGAGGGCGAGGGCCAGGTGGCATGGGTTATATGCAGCCTTTGCGAGGATGGGCGGGGGCTCACGGTGTCTGGCAACTCCATCTCACGGGCGGCGGCGGCGGTGTGCTGGCGGCGGCGGCGGCGGCGGGGGTTGTCCAAGTGGCCCTCAGTCTGTGCTGGGACGCTCGGGAAGCTGTACGTCGCTGGCGCCTCTCTCTCTCCGCGATAGCCTTGCTTCTGAGGTGTGTAGCCGACCCGGGTCTTGAGTGCAGGCCCCTGGAAGCGAGTTGAGTGTCTCAGGAGGCGAGGGGGTGAAGGCCTGAGGGAGGACTGCTGGGGCGCCTCAATCCGACACCAGGTGGTTGTTGGCTGCTGGGGAGTCTGCCGCCGCCGCCGCCGCCGCCACCGCTACCACCACCACCACCGCCGCCGCCGCCACACAGTCCTGCCGGGCGCGCCAGTTGACCGGCATTGCCAACTTCACGGGACAAAAACGTGTTGCCATGCGAAGGTGAAGGGTCTTTCCAAAAATTTGCCGGAGCTGCTGGTGGGCATTGGGGAGTGTGGCGCGTGTGGTGGTGGTGTGGTGTGCGATGGTGTGTGGTGGTGACTAGTCTGCCCATTGCCGCCCATGTGCCCCTGCCTCCGCCCTGCCGCGCCGCCCACATCGCCGTCGCCTCACGCCATGCAATGTAGTAACTCTTTTCCCCGCCGTCTGTTTTCCCGGGGCGTGTCACCCCAGGGCGGCCTAGCTAACTGCGTGGTGGCGACGGGGACGGGGCGAGACGGTGGTGGTGGTGGTGGTGGTGGTGTGGTGCTGGTGTGGTGGTGGTGGCGGCGGCAGCAGCAGCCCGCTCGCCCTCCCTCCCCATCTTCTCCCTCCTTCTCTCCCTCCCTCCCTCCCTTCTCCCTCCCTCCCGATTGATGATGTATGTCCCCGTATCTCTGAGCGATGGCGGGAGGAAGGGTTCAGAGCGCGGCGAGTGACGTGCACGTGTGACTCAGTGTGACCAGTGAAGTCAGTGCGCTGGAAAAACAACAGCAAACCAACCAACCCAACCAAACCAAACCATGCCAAACCAAACCAAACCAAACCAAACCATGCCGACCAAACCAAACCAAACCATACTAGAGCTTTACTGTCACAAAAAAAGAGTATTCACATGTATAACATCATAAACCGATATCAAGCGACAGAAGGTTCAATTTATATATATAAAAAAAAGAATACATATATAATTCATGTAATATTTCAAACAAAGTTGCATACACCATTAAAACAAAATACCAACACAATTTTCCCGAATGTTCCGTAGCCGCCATGTGAAAAGCCCGCACGTAAGACAGGGAAGCGCACCATGATCGTCTTGCAAGGTACAGAGACAGACGGTGGGTGGCGAGCGGCAAGCCTTGCAGCGCCCCAGGGACAGACAGATACAGACAGCTGCTGCCGCTGCCGCTGCTGCTGCTGCTGCTGCCCCCAGACGTGTGTGTCGCGCCCGTCCGCTTGCTGTTGCCCGCTGGTCTCGCAGTTTGGCACCAGCGTCGGGCGTGTAGCTTGCTTTACATTGCCTCACTTCTGTAGTTTAAGCTGGTGGCGTCTCTTTTCTACACGACATTTCTCTCTCCCCCCTTCCTCCCTCCGTCCCGTTCCCCCCAGAAACTCCCCACATTTAAAAAGCTCCCCCAAATCTATTTCTCTTTCTTCCTCTCCCTCCCCCATTTTGATATTTTTTTTGAAGACCAGCCCGCCCCCTCGCCTCGCTTGTGTCTGTACTGCTGCATGTGTTATTGACTGATGAATAT
>NC_059266.1:6915538-6918038 GCF_017591435.1 Portunus trituberculatus | reverse complement strand
TTTTTAGTTATTTTTGACGTGAATAATGCGTAGTGAATGAATGAATTAATGTTTTGACCTCATATAATTTCTGTGCCTCATTTCTTTCACTCAGCTCCACTTCGTCATGAAAAAAAAAGAGTGAATGAGTGAATGTTGTGACGTCATCTCATTCCTCTGCTCATTTCTTTCACTCCTTTTCACTTTTTATGAGGAATGAGTGAATGCTTTGGTCATCTCATTCCTCTCCTCATTTCTTTCACTCAGCTCCACTTCGTCATGAAAAAAAGAATGAATGAGTGAATGTTTTGACGTCATCTCATTCCTCTGCTCATTTCTTTCACTCCTTTTCACTTTTTATGAGGAATGAGTGAATGCTTTGGTCATCTCATTCCTCTCCTCATTTCTTTCACTCATCTCCACTTCGTCATGAAAAAAAGAAATGAGAGGGAATGTTTTGACTACACCTCATTTCTTTCCCTCATTTCTTTCCCACTCATCTCCACTTTGTTATGAGAAATGACAGTGTTTTGGTCATCTCATTTCTATTCCTCAAGATGCGTAAGATGACAAGGCTGAGTGAGACACGTACGATAATTGACACACACAAGTACTAAGGTTTAGAGAGACCCAAGGTGGCATCATTTAAACTCTTATAAAACACTTTTCTAGGATATTCACTACTTTTAAAAGGCTCTTGTTGAAATTATACTTGTTTTTAATGCTAGGTTTACCATTCTAACGGGAGGTTAACAAGATTTCTACATTATTAGCAGGAAAAACAGCATTGAGAACCCGCCAAGTCATATATGTGGCCTTTGAAAACAGCTGCGGTGGAAGAACAAAGCATAAACTATATTCAAGACTTTTTCCTGTTAATGATGTAGAAAAATGATTAATCTCTCACTAGAACCGTAAAATAAAGACGTTTCTCCTGTTAATATAAAAAAAATGGATTAATCTGCCACTAGACTTAAAATGAAGACTTTCTCCTGTTAATAATGTAGGCAAATCATTAATCTGTCACTAGAACCGTAAAATCAAAACTGCGCCTGTTAATATAGACAACTTATTAATCTGCCACTAGAAGCGTAAAATGAACACGTTTCTCCTGTTAATCATATAGAAAAAGGATTAATCTCCCACTAGAACCGTAAAATCAAGCTTCTCGTGTGGATAATAAAAAAAAACCTGTTAATCTGCCACTAGAACCGTAAAATGAAGACCGTTTCTCCTCTAAATAGTATAGAAAACTGATTAATCTGTCTCTAGAACCGTAAAATAAAGACTCTCTCTCCTCTTAATAATATAGAAAATTCATTCATCTGCCAGTAGAACCACAAAAACGTCCTTTGAAACACGTCACTTCAACTAGAGCCCTTTAAAATGTAGTAATATTTAAGATGACGAATACTTGTGGTGAACCAGTGAACCAGGGAACCAGGGAACCAGTGAACCAGGGAACCAGTGAAGACAGTGACCACAAATGAATAAGATATAGTGAATAGTGAAGAGGAAGTGAAGGGAATCAAGGGGAAAGGAAGGGGAAAATGAGAAAGGGAAATAAAAGAAGCGAAAGAGGGGAAGGATGTTTAGAATTTAGTATTTACAGTGAGTGAGTAAGTGAGTGAGTGAGAAAGAAAGAAAGAAAGTGAAAGAAACAATACTAGTGAAAGATGATAATGGGAGTAATAATGATAATAATAATAATAATAATAATAATAATGGTGATAATGATGGTGATAATGATAATAATGACAGCAGCAATGATTATGATGACACGGAAAGCACAAAGGAAAGAATAATGATGAAAAATAATAATAGTAGTAGTAGTGTTAGTAGTAGTAATAATAGTAGTAGTAGTAGTAGTAGTAGTAGTAGTAGTAGATGAAGAAGCTGTTTTGAGTATGAATAGTTAAGAACCTCAAGACGATGAATAATTGAAGGGTTACTGTCCTCCTCCTCCTCCTCCTCCTCCTCCTCCTCCTCCTCCTCCTCCTCCTCCTCCTCCTCCTTTCTTCCACAGTTATGTTTCTTGATGTATATTCGTGTTTACGTGACGTGTTAGAGCTAGGGAAGCTTAGAGAGAGAGAGAGAGAGAGAGAGAGAGAGAGAGAGAGAGAGAGAGAGAGAGTGCTTATGTTAGGAAATCTTTTAGTAATATTGGGACATGAATATTACAGCGATTAGGAAAGCCTCTCTCTCTCTCTCTCTCTCTCTCTCTCTCTCTCTCTCTCTCTCTCAGGTGTTGCTGGTCGCCGGTTCAAATATCATTGGTAGTTATACGATCCTCCTCCTCCTCCTCCTCCTCCTCCACCACTGTAGATGACCTAAGCAAAATCAGGGAAGGATTTTAATCTCCAGCTCTCTCCCTACCTCACGACCTCTCTCTCTCTCTCTCTCTCTCTCTCTCTCTCTCTCTCTCTCTCTCTCTCTCTCTCTCTCTCTCTCTCTCTCTCTCTCGGAAGAATGGAGATAGAGAAAGCGGGGAAAGTGTGGAGGAGATGAAGAAAAGAAGAAA
>NC_059266.1:6895538-6905538 GCF_017591435.1 Portunus trituberculatus | reverse complement strand
TACGGTTCTAGAGGCAGAGTGACAGGATTTCTACATTATCAACTGGAGAAGTACTCTTGAATACCACTCGAGTCATCTCTGTGGCGAGAGAGCAAAGCGTTTCTAAATACGGACCTTATATACATTTAAATCCTATTGACACGTTTCTTTTGAAGTATTTTAGGTGTGTTTTGGGGTCATTTATTCTAATAGTGTTCCGTTTTAAGCCCTTTTGGTACTTTAGACAACGTTCATTTAGACAAACACATTCCTTTACTCTCCTTATGGCTATATAACTCAGAGATCCTTTAGACACCGTTCATTTATACATATACAGCGTTCCTATTAGACACATATCGTTCATTGTGGTCATTTAGAAGCACAGTACTCCTTTACGATCCTTTATATAACGTTCACTCTCGCTCAGAACCTCAATTATCTCTTTGAAACCTTTAAATATGGCAAGAATTCTCATTTTAAGACATTCAGAGCGCCTTTGTTTACATTTGTAGTCTGGGTCTCGGTCTGGGTAAGGCAACAGGATGACGATCTGCACTCTGATTGGTTGGCTCGGCTCCCTCGGCCTCTGATTGGCTGTCCGTTCTTGCTGCCGACCAATGGGAAGACAGTTGTTATTCTCTCCTTTTTCTCTCCTTTTCTCTTTCATGCCTTGAGTAAATTAGATGAAAAGGAGGTAAAGTAAGGGGAAAAGTAGCAGAAATAAGGGAAATTAAAGGGAAAAGTAGGTGAATTAATGAAAAGTGAAGCTAGAGTAGGTTGAGTAAGGAAAAGCAAGAGAAAACGATGAATTATTGAAAGAAAATGGGAAAAAAGTAGATAGTCAGGAAAAAGTAGAAGGAAAAGTAGGAATAAGATAAAAAAAAAAAAAGACAAAGGAACACACACACACACACACACACACACACACACACACGCACACGCACACGCACACACACACACTGGCGTACATACATCAATAGGGAAAAAAAGGAGGAAAAAGGAAAAATATGGTTCAAGGGGGATATTAAGTAGCCGTGAAATCCCTGGGGGAAATATTACATCTTTTAAGGGGAAAAAAAGGGAGGGAAAAAATCTAAGGTGGGGAAAATATGTAGAACGAGAGACAAACATATATTTCTTTTTGACATGAGGGAAAAAAGGAGGAGGAGGAGGGAAAAAAGTAACAGGAACAGGAGGAAAGAGGGGAAAAAATGTTTATCGATACAAGAAGAGGAAGAAAAGAAAGAAGGAAGAGGGGAAAAGGAAAGGAAGAAAAAAAAAAGGAAAAGGAAGGAGAGAAAGAAGGGAAAGGGGAAAAAAAGGGAAATAGAATGAGAATAAGAAGGCAAAAAATGATAAGGAGGAAACAGAAAGATGTAAAAGGGAAAGAGAAGGAGAATAACAAGAGGAAAATGGTAACAAAAGAGGAAAAAAAAGGAAAATTGATCAGAGACAAAGAAGAAACAAATAAACACAAGAATAATACAAGAAAATAAAGAAAACGAGGGAAGAAAGGAAAGAGGAGAGGGGAAATAGAAAAAGGGGAAAATAGGGAAAAGAGATAAAGAAAAGGAAAAAAAAGAGGAAAAGAAAAATCTATCATGAAAGCTACCAAATCTTCCTCTTGTCTGTCTGTCTGTCTGTCTGTCTGTCTGTCTGTCTGTATGAGTGATTAGTAATAGTAGTAGTAGTAGTAGTAGTAGTAGAAGTAGTAGTATTAATAGTAGTAGGAGTAGTTGTAGTGGTAGTAGTAGTAATGGTAGTAGTAGTAGTAGTAGTAGTAATAGTAGTAATAGTAGTAATAATAGCAGTAGTAGTAGACAAGGGAAAAAGGAAAGAAATAGTAGTAGAAACACGTTAAACAGAGAAAAAGTAGTAGTAGTAGTAGTAGTAGTAGTAGTAGTAGTAGTAGTAGTAGTAGTAGTAAAATAGAAAGTAGCACATGCGTGTTTACCTGGGAGTGGACAGGTAAGACGAGGCAGGTAACAGGTAACTAAACCACACACACACACACACACACACACACACACACACACACACACACACACACACACACACACACACACACACACACAGTAACACAAACAGTAGGTCAGAAAGTCATGTCAAAGAGAGAGAGAGAGAGAGAGAGAGAGAGAGAGACAGAGATAAAAGTCACAATAAAAGAATAAAAAGCTAAATGAAAAAACAATAGAAAAGATCTAATCCTATTGAAATATCGCAGAATCCTACTTTATCGAATCCAATCCTATGCATCCTAATTAGTGACAGGTGTATCTTTAGCTAATTACTCCACACCTGTCTCCACACACCTGACTGCCGCCTTTCTAAACACCTGTAATTAATTCTGGAGGAGGAGGAGGAGGAGGAGGAGGAGGAGGAGGAGGATGGGGACAGGTCAGCTGGTGGAGGTCAGGTGGGTTACTGGAAGGAGAGAGAGAGAGAGAGAGAGAGAGAGAGAGAGAGAGAGAGAGAGACAGACGGTTTGAACACAAGGAGTTAGGTGTGGCTTAGTTCGTTCAACCTTCCTCCTCCTCCTCCTCCTCCTCCTCCTCCTCCTCCTCCTCCTCCTCCTCTTCTTCCAACTTCTCTTTCTCCTCCTATTCCTCTCTTTCTTCTCCAGCTCCTTCTTTCTTCTCTTGTATCTCTTTTTCTTGCTTCTTTTGCCCTCCTCGTCCTCCTCCTCCTCCTCCTCCTCCTCCTCCTCCTCCTCCTCCTCCTCCTCCTCCTCCTCCTCCTCCTCCTCCTCCTCCTCCTCCTCCTCCTCCTCCTCCTCCTCCTCCTCCTCCTCCTCATCCTCATCCAACAATTCCTCCTCCTCCTCCTCCTCCTCCTCCTCCTCCTCCTCTTCCTCCTCCTCCTCCATGCAGATCACCTTTAATTTGCTCCTCCAATTGTCTTTATGGAGGAGTCTTGAAGTAATGAGTGGTGTGGTTAATTGTGGTGGTGGTGGTGGTGGTGGTGACTTCAGATTTCTGGGTTTTTCCTTTTTTCCTTGTTTTTTTTTTTTTTCGTTCGTGCTCTTGTTCTCTCTCTCTCTCTCTCTCTCTCTCTCTCTCTCTCTCTCTCTCTCTCTCTCTCTCTCTCAGTATGTTAAGTATTTCCTCTATTTTATTTTTATTTTCTTACATCGTGGTATGAGAGAGAGAGAGAGAGAGAGAGAGAGAGAGAGAGAGAGAGAGAGAGAGAGAGAGAGGGGAGGAGGGAGGAGAGAGGAAGGAAACTGGAGGGTGAGAAGGAAAAAGTATGGAGGAGGAGGAGGAGGAGGAGGAGGAGGAGAAGAGAAGTTTTGTCGTGAATTTTGCATTTACAGCTGTGTTACTGCGTCTCTCTCTCTCTCTCTCTCTCTCTCTCTCTCTCTCTCTCTCTCTCTCTCTCTCTCTCTCTCTCTCTCTCTCTCTCTCTCTCTCTCTCTCTCTCTCTCTCTCTCTTTCTTTCCGTCTTTCCATTTCCTCTTCATGTTCTCTCCTCCTCTCCTCCTCCTCCTCCTCCTCCTCCTCCTCCTCCTCCTCCTCCTCCTCCTCCTTTTCATTATGTTTTTGTATTATTCATTCTTCGATTTCTGGGAATAATCTTCTCTGTACTTCCAATTTTTCCAGCTCAAACACACACACACACACACACACACACACACACACACACACACACACACACACACACACACACACACACACACACACACACACACACACACACACACACACACACACACACACACACACACACACACACACACACATAGAGGCTTAATAAGGAAATCCACAAGAGTCTGTTTGCGTGTGTGTGTGTGTGTTTGCTTTCCTTGTGTCACTTGTTTGTTTGTTTTGCGAAATTAATTAAGCATATATTGACGCCTGAGAGACAGAGAGAAAGAGAGAGAGAGAGAGAGAGAGAGAGAGAGAGAGAGAGAGAGAGAGAGAGAGAGATGAGAAATTTAAACGTAACAATCCTAAAACCTCCTTTCTCTCTCTCTCTCTCTCTCTCTCTCTCTCTCTCTCTCTCTCTCCCTTGGATACAGGCACACATAAGTAAACATTACGCATATACTTACATTTTTAACACACACACACACACACACACACACACACACACACACACACACACACACACCCTTAGCATTTGAATTATTGATGTGTGTGTGTGTGTGTGTGTGTGTGTGTGTGTGTGTGTGTGTGTGTGTGTGTGTAGAGGTGGATGGAATGAGACAAGCTTGAAAAAAATGTCTCTCTCTCTCTCTCTCTCTCTCTCTCTCTCTCTCTCTCTCTCTCTCTCTCTCTCTCTCTCTCTCTCTACTTTCCTCCTGCATTTTCCCTCCCTCTCCATTTCTTCCCTCCAAATTCTTCTCTCCTCCTCTCTCCTCTTCCTTCTCCTTTATCCTTCTCTCTCTCTCTCTCCTCCTTCAACCATTTCCTTTCCTTAATTTTCCTTCATATATCCTCTTTTTTCCTCTAACCCTTTACTCTCTCTCTCTCTCTCTCTCTCTCTCTCTCTCTCTCTCTCTCTCTCTCTCTCTCTCTCTCTCTCTCTCTCTCTCTTGCCTAATCTGAATTAAACTGATAGATAGAAGATAGAAGGGGAGGAGAGAGGGAAGGGAGGAAAGAAGGGAGGAAAATGAGGAAAGGAGGGAGGAAAGAAGGTACTGATGGAGGAAAGGGAGAGAAAAGTATTTAGGTTAAAACATGGGAAGGCAGGAGGAGGAGGAGGAGGAGGAGGAGGAGGAGGAGGAGGAGGAGGAGGAAAAGAAACACTAAAATTGAACGCAAAAGAGAAAGGGAAAAATATACGCAGAGAAAAACTAATAAAGAAGGAAACAGGAAAAAAATGAGAGAGAGAGAGAGAGAGAGAGAGAGAGAGAGAGAGAGAGAGAGGAAAAAATGTTTGCAAAGGGGAAAAAAGGGGGAAAAATGTTGAAGTTATTGAGTGAAAGGAAAAATTTTAACGACAGAGGGTGATACAGAGAGAGAGAGAGAGAGAGAGAGAGAGAGAGAAAGGACCAGGTAGGGAATTTCCGGGACTTTGTTTATACCTGGCCGGAAACTTCCTCTCTCTCTCTCTCTCTCTCTCTCTCTCTCTCTCTCTCTCTCTCTCTCTCTCTCGGTGACCAATATCTCATTTGTTCTCCTTTCTCTTTTGCTTCATCCTGTCACTTTGTCCTCCTCCTCCTCCTCCTCCTCCTCCTCCTCCTCCTCCTCCTTTGATTACTTTTACTCCACCCTTTTACTTAACCTGTTCCTCCTCCTCCTCCTCCTCCTCCTCCTCTTCCTCCTCTACTGACTTGATGCAAAGGAAGAATAAGGAAGAGGAGGAGGAGGAGGAGGGAGGAGGAGGAGGAGGAGAGAAACGCGCAATAAACAGTAAAGGAGGTGAATGTTAAGCTTGACAGAAGAGAGAGAGAGAGAGAGAGAGAGAGAGAGAGAGAGAGAGTGAGTGTGTGTGTGTGTGTGTGTGTGTGTGTGTATGTGTGTCCGCCACACCCACCACTTGACAACCCCCTCGTTAAAATGTTAGGAGATTTAAGTAGAGAGAGAGAGAGAGAGAGAGAGAGAGAGAGAGAGAGAGATTCTTGTTTTGGTTCGTATTAATATCATTTGAAAGTCTGAAAGTTACTGCGTGTGTTAGAGAGAGAGAGAGAGAGAGAGAGTTATGTGTAGTGGTGTTCTGGTGTGGCATGTGGGTGGGTGGTAGAAGGAATTTGGCATGAGAGAGAGAGAGAGAGAGAGAGAGAGAGAGAGAGAGAGAGCTGGCTTATCGTTATCTAAATCACAGTTGTAATCAAAAGAAGTTTATGTTTTTTTTTTCTTCCTCGTTTGTAAGTCATTCCTTGTTCTCCTCCTCCTCCTCCTCCTCCTCCTCCTCCTCCTCCTCCTCCTCCTCCTCCTGCTCTAACAAGTCTGCTACTATGTTTCTTCCTTCAGTTTTCCTCCTCTTCGTTATTACAAGTCTTCTCCTCCTCCTCCTCCTCCTCCTCCTCCTCCTCCTCCTCCTCCATATTATAATCTCTTCCTATCTATTGTATTTTCATCTTTCTATCCTCCTCCACCTCCTCCTCCATCTCCTCCTCCTCCTCCTCTTCCTCTTCCTCCTTATCTGCTATCAATATTAATCGCCTCCTCCTATTCTTCCTCTTCTCCCTCCTATCTTCCCTCCATATTGCTTGGCTCTCTCCTCTACCCGTATTTATATTCATATCCCTTATCTCTCTCTCTCTCTCTCTCTCTCTCTCTCTCTCTCTCTCTCTCTCTCTCTCTCTCTCTCTCTCTCTCTCTCTCTCTCTCTCTCTCAGCGTATAACTTTTCCCTTCCCTCTTTTCCCTCTCTCTCCCTCACCTACATTCCGCCCTCTCTCTCTCTCTCTCTCTCTCTCTCTCTCTCTCTCTCTCTCTCTCTCTCTCTCTCTCTCTCTCTCTCTCTCTCTCTCTCTCTCAATCTTCAGTGCACGGCCACGCGTCTGAATAGAGATAAGATAACTATGAATATTTTTCCTCGTGGACGTTAGAGAGAGAGAGAGAGAGAGAGAGAGAGAGAGAGAGAGAAACAGCCCTAAAAGACGTAAATATGGTGTAAAAAAATGCTCTCCTTTTTAGCTGAGAGAGAGAGAGAGAGAGAGAGAGAGAGAGAGAGAGAGAGAGAGAGCACTCCCTCCCACATGTCACTCCTCACCTCTCCCTCCAAGTTTCGTAGTTCTGTACACAAAACTTGATGGATGGAGAGAGGGAGAGGAGAGGAGAGGAGAGGAGAGAGAGAGAGAGAGAGAGAGAGAGAGAGAGAGATAAAGGGAGGAAGAGGAAAATGGAGAAGAATGAGGAGGAGGAAGAGAACGGAGGGGGGTTCAAATTGCACTAGAGAGAGAGAGAGAGAGAGAGAGAGAGAGAGAGAGAGAGAGAGAGAGGTTATTTGTTACCAACCAACATTAACACACCCTACTGAACAGAGAGAGAGAGAGAGAGAGAGAGAGAGAGAAATATGTGGCAACCTCGCTGGGAAAGTAAACAAAAAAAGTGGGCGTGTTTTTTCCCATTTTCCTTTTTTTTCCTTCCTTTTCTAGTGAGGCGTTAAGAAAAGAAAACGGATTGATGTAATTGAGAAGAAAATACAAGGTTTGAATTGATGTCCTTGGCTGGGAGGGGAGGGAGGAGGGAGGGATGGGGGAAGGAGGGGGAAAAGGAAGGGGTGAAGGTTCTTTTAAGGGAAGGTAGAGGGAGTGGGAGAGAGTGAGGGGAAGGTGGGGGGAAAGAGGGAGGGGAATGAGGGGAAAAGAGAGATATGTTGAAAAAGATGAGGAAAATATTAGTTAAAATGGAGAGTGTTTATATGAAGTGTTTCTAAATAATATAACAATGATTTCCTTTTTCCCCTTTTTTTTTTTTTACTTTTTTTCTATTATTCGTGAGTATTTTTTCCTTTGTATTTGCGAGGTGTGACGCACGCACGCACACACTCACACACGCACACGTTTTGATGGTTTGCGTGTACGTAAAAACATTTTTGTGTGTGTTTTATTTATAGCGTGACGATATGAGCGTGTTGCCAAGACTTACCTGTTACCTGTCACCGCGGCGCCCAGGTGTGTGTGTGTGTGTGTGTGTGTGTGTGTGTGTGTGTGTGTGTGTGTGTGTGTGTGTGTCCGTCCTTCACCTCAGTTGTCGCCGGCCGTCGCTCACGTGTAGACTGATGTGTGTGTGTGTGTGTGTGTGTGTGTGTGTGTGTGTGTGTGTGTGTGCGTGCGTGCGTGCGTGCGTGCGTGCGTGCACCTGGCCACACCTGCACACACCTGCTGTCCTGTTCTGTCCCCTCGCCACGCCATGCCTGTGGTCTGCGCCTCCCTCCCAGCTTTGAATGTGTAGCCCCGCCCTCACGCCCGCGCCCTCACCCCCCCCCCAGTCCACCAGGCCTGCTTGTGGCGTGGTGGCAGTGGGTAGGGCTTAGGGCGTGGGCGTGGGCGGCGCGTGACGTAGTGGCGGCTGCCCCCTTCCCCCCCTGGCAGGTTGAGAATGTGACGTGGTCCTCTCTGTTGCAGACCCTCTTGGAGAGTGCCGCCGCCGCCGCCGCCCGACGCCACCCACCCACCAGCTTGCTTCCTGGCGCTCCACCAGCCGCCGACTGACTGACTGCTGATCGCTTCTCTCTCTAAACCAAAGCAAAAACAATAATAGGCCGTCCTGGACCCAGCCAACGCCTCCCTGTGGTTGACCGCTTGTTCTCCTCCTCCTCCTCCTCTTCCTCCTCCTCCTCTTCCTTCTACTTCGCCTCCTCCTCACTCTGTCTGTGTCCCGACGCCCCGAGGCTTCCCTGCGCTGCTTTATGTGCGTGTGCGTGTGAGCGTCGCGGGTGATGTGGACCTAGTCGACGGCCGACCCTCGCCACCACCTCCACCTTCTCCTCCACCGCCCCTCCGACGCCGCCTCCGCCGCCTGCCTCACGAAGCCGCCGCAACCGCCGCCGCCGCCGCCGTCGCCGCCGCCGCCCCGCTCCGTGCCCTCCGTTGAGAGATTGTTGAAGGCGAGGTGAGGCTCCCGCAGGAGTCTCGAGCACCGGCCAGCTGGATCCCTCGGCCGCCGCCGCCGCCGCCGCGCACAGCGCCCCACCCTACAGTGCCATGGTGAGCCCTGGGGTGCCCAACATGGCAATGGTCAACGTGAACAACTTCCTCAACGTGAAGGACTCCCGCTGGCTGCAGCTGGAGGTCTGCCGCGAGTTTCAGAGGAACAAGTGCACCCGGCCAGACACTGAGTGCAAGTTCGCCCACCCTCCGCCCAACGTCGAGGTCCAGAACGGCCGCGTCACCGCCTGCTACGACTCCATCAAGGTGAGTACCCCCCATACCCCCACACTCCACTTCATATCCAACCCTCTTACACCCCCCACCACACCCCCCATATCCCGGACTCCCTCACACCCCCTACCTCTCACACCACCCCCCACCCCTCATACAACACCCTTCACCACCTCTTTGTATGTGTGTGTGTGAGTGAGTGAGTGAGTGATAGTCGCTTGCCTTACTGTTATTTTGTTTCTTCTCCTTTCTCCTTTTTGTTCCTCTCTTTCTCCAGTATTTCCCCCCCCCTCTCTCTCTCTCTCTCTCTCTCTCTCTCTCTCTCTCTCTCTCTCTCTCTCTCTCTCTCTCTCTCTCTCTCTCTCTCTCTCTCTCTCTCTCTCTCTCATTTCACGCTCTCTCGCTCTCACCTGCCCCGCCACATTCCTTCCTTCACCTCCTCCTCCTCCTCCTCCTCCACCTCCACCTCCACCTCCACCTCCAATTCTTTCGTTGGTCCTGTTACCCCCTCCCCTCTCTCCCATCTTCCCTCCCAAACACCTAAAACTCGTCTGCCTCTCCCTCTCTCCCTCCCTTTCCCTCTCCCTCTCCCTCTCCTCTCTCCCCCTCTCCCTTTTAGCGGAGAGGGAGAGGGAGGGAGAGTGGGGTGTTCACTGTACCTTGCCGACCCTTGCCTTGACCTGGGAGAGTGGGGGAGAGGGAGGGAGAGGGAGAGGGAGGGAGAGGAACGGCTAGACATGTAAAGGCTAGACAGATAATTACATCAGGGGAGAGGGAGAGGGGAGAGGGGGGTTGTGGTGTCAGGGAGGACGAGTGAGAGGGAGAAGGAGAGAGGGAGAGTGAGAGGGAAACCAGAGCGTGTAGCGAGGAAAATGACAGGTGAGAGCGGAAGGAGAGGAGAGTACACGTAAGATTAGCTGTGGGAGAGCCTTATGATACTCTCCCTCTCCCTCTCTCTCTCTCTCTCTCTCTCTCTCTCTCTCTCTCTCTCTCTCTCTCTCGTATCAGGATTACCTCATGGATTAATATTTTTCCCTCCTCTCCCTCTCACTTCCTCTCACTGCATGTCACGCCTCTCTCTCTCTCTCTCTCTCTCTCTCTCTCTCTCTCTCTCTCTCTCTCTCTCTCTCTCTCTCTCTCTCTCTCTCTCTCTCTCTCTCTCTCAGCGTCTAACTTTTCCCCTCCTCCCTCTCACTTCCTCTCTCTTTCCCACACCTACATTTTCCTCCCTCTTCTTTCCTCTCCCTCT
>NC_059266.1:6885538-6888038 GCF_017591435.1 Portunus trituberculatus | reverse complement strand
TATCTACCTATGTCTGTCTGTCTGTCTGTCTGTCCATCTGTCTGTCCATCTGTCTGTCTCTAAGATAAGCGCTAAATTGCTTTCTCCTGATCATTTTGTTACGCAAGACACAGGCGCGTGGGTGTAGCGGAGTGTAGCCAGGCGAGGAGAGAGTGGCGGGCTGTGTGGTAGTGTAGGCGGTGTGTGGGTGAGGGTAACAGGGTGTAGCGAAGGTGTAGCAGCGGTGTACACTGGCGTCGTTTAAACCATTGAGGAGATGGGAAGTGTAGGATAGTCAAGAATGCGTTTTAAGAGTGTATTATGGGTGTAGTTTGGGATGTTAGTGTAAAAAAGGGTGTAGGTTTGTTTTTATGGTGTTTTTGTAAGTGTAGGGAAGTGTAGAGTTTAGTTTTAGGAGATGAAAAGGGTAAGATAGTCAGTAATGTGTTTTAAAAGTGTATTATGGGTGTAGTTTTAGGATATGTGGTGTAGGAAAGGGTGTAAGTTTGTTTTTATGGTGTAAGGAAGTGTAGAATTTAAGTTTGTGTGGAGTGAAAACTATTAAAGGCAGGAATGCTTTTTACAAGAGCAATATGGGGTGTAGTTTAGGATTTGTGGTGTAGCAGAGGTGTAGATTTGTTTTCAAGGTGTTTTTGTAAGTGTATGAAAGTGTAAAGTTGAGTTTGAGGAGATGAAAAGTGTAGAATAGACAGAAATACGTTTTAAAAAGTGTATTATGAGTGTAGTTTGGGATATTTAGAAAGAAACAAGACAAACACACGAATACACTCTAATATATAACACAAAAGAAAGAAGAAAAGGAAACAGGAAACAAGGAACCAGTGTGAGGGTGTAGAGCAGCGTTTCCGAACCTTTTCCAACCATAGCACCGACCAAAGCACCCCCCCTGTTGTCATGTCTAAACAGCCCAACACCCATAGCTATCTTGTATAGTAGAGGGATTAAGTTCCGCCGTGGTGCAGTGGGTACAGTGGAACCATGCATGCTTTGGGGTCCGAGGGGTCTCCAAGCGTACGGGTTCGAATCCTGTCCACGGTCCGAGTGTAGGTTGGGCTTCCTCACTCGGGGCAACGGTTTCCTATCGAGTGGGAGATAGGAGGTACCACAAAAAGTATCCTCCTTAGCCCAGAAATTCCCGTGAAAAGCCCACGTGGTATAAAAAAGAAAAGAAAAAGAAAGTGAAGTGTGCATCACCTCCCAGCACCCCCTTATAATTGACTTCAGCACCCCCAGAGATTGCTAGCACCCCAGGTTAGGAAATGTAGGAAATGTTAGCAATGTATAAAAGAAAGAAGAAAAAAAAAGGAAACGCATATTACAAACCCACAAACGAACGTAGAAGCAAAAAACAAACATGAATTTCTGACACAAAACTAGAGAAAGACATGAACTAGACACATTGTGAGGGTGTAGAAGAGTGTATTATAAAGAAAACAAAGGAAAACACACTCAAAACACACACAAGAACATGAAAACAAGACAAACACGAATAAACACAAAACAAGAACGAAAGACACAAGAACCAGAGAATCAGAGTGAGGGTGTAGACTGTAGAGTGTGTAGAGTGAGCCAGAAGCGCCGCATAAGGTGTAAAGGAGAGGGTGTAGCGTCGCACACTTCACTGATTCACACTTTTTGCCGGTAGAAAGTGGCGCTGCGGACACTGAGAACCTTGAGAAGTGTATAGACAGTGCTAAAAGTTAATATTCCTCTCTGTTTTTGTCGTTGAAACGCTTTGCTCTCTCACTATCACTGCTTTCCAAAGGCTCCAGTTCAAGATACTCGTGTTTTTAAGAGTATTTTTATGGTTCTGGTGATACATTGGCAAGATTTCTAGTTTATTAAAGGGAGAAACTGTCTTGAACACTCCGCTAGTTGTCTCTTTGGCCTTGGAAAACTGTCGTAGTGAGAGAATGAAGCGTTTTTAAGGATGTTATTATGATTCTGATGGTGGATTCACGAGATTTCTAGTTTTTTAAAAGAAGGAACTGTCTTGAAAACTCATCTAGTTGTCTTTGAGGCCTTGGAAAACTGTCGTAGTGAGAGGGAAAGGCGTTGCTAAATACGGGCGTTGCTTTTAAACAGACTTGTGTTATTGGGGCTGGCAGTTTGAAGGGGCTGTTTTCATTAAAGACTCTGGCCATTAATCTTTTGACCTCCATAGAGTCTTCCTAATGCAAATATCGTCTGATCGTAGCCAAATATCACGGTCAGTCCCTCTACTTTTTCTCCTCTACTTTCTTTCATATCTTCACCAAACCTTTCATTTTCCACTTTTCTACCACTTCCTTCATCCCCACTGTCTATCCCCTCCCAAAGCCAAAAATCAAGGTAAAAATGCGTCTTAGTACTGAAGGGGTTAAGAGACGTGAAGGAATTGTAGTCTTGAAGGATGTTTTTATGGTTCGTGACTGTTTCAGAGTATTTCATTGACTCTAGTGGCAGTGTAACAGGCGCTAATGAGGGAATTGGGTTGTTTGAAGGTGTTTTCTGGATTGTA
>NC_059266.1:6850538-6855538 GCF_017591435.1 Portunus trituberculatus | reverse complement strand
ATCACCCCATCACCCTCCTTTTTTTTCCCCTCCCTCTTCCCCCTGTTTCCCCTCGCTGAGTGCCAGACCTCGGTGCCAGCTTAGTCCCCTTTTTTCCCCCTTGATTTAACTGCAGGTGGTTATTAATAATCTTTCCACCTGGCCCGCCTCTCCACTTCCTGGTGTGAGGGGAGAAGGAACGTTCGCGAGGGGAAAGGGAACGTTTGTGAGGGGAAAGGGGGGAAAGAACGGTTGTGAGGGGAAAGGGAACGTTTAAGGGGAAAAGGACCGTTTGTGAGGAGAGTAGGAACGTTTGTGAGGGGAAAAGAAACGTTTGTCAGGGGAAAATGAACGTTTGTGAGGGGAAAGGAACGTTTGTGACGGAAAAGAATACGTTTGTGAGAGGAATGAACGTTTATGAAGGAAAAGGAACGTTTGTGAGGGGGAAAGGGACGTTTGTGAGGGGAAAGGGTACATTTGTGAGGGGAGGGGAAATATTTGGACAAAGAAAGAAATGTTTTTGATAAGATGGAGGAACGTTTGTTAGGAGATGAGGAAGAGGGGTGAGGAAAAACGTTTATGAGGAAGAGGAAACGTTTTCTGTTAAGTTAGCGAATTTTTTTAGTGGGTTAGGGAAAGGTTGTAAGGGTGTAGAAACGTTAGCGAACGTTTGTCAGAGGGTAGGAAAAATATTGGTATTAAGGAGAGACATAAACGTTTGCAGGAAGTAGGAAAAGTTTTTGAGATTTACTGTACGATTGTGTTAAGCAGAAAACGTTTGTGAGGGGAGAGAAAACGTTTGTCAAGGGTAGGAAACGTATTGGTATAAGGAATGATTTTCGAGGGACAAACATTTGCAGGGAACAAGAAACGTTTTTGAAGTTTAGAGAACTATTGTATTAATCACGAAACGTTTGTGAGGGGATAAAAACGTTTGTATTAATCAGAGAACGTTTATGAGGACCAGATAAGGAACGTTTTTTAGACAACGTTTCGTTTCAATAGTTTTCGTTTGCTAGGATGAGTGAAGGAAATTTTTTAAACGTTTATTTAACGAGAACGTTTATCTAGAAAAGTTTATTAGAATGAGAGAACGATTTTTTTTAACGTTTTTTCGACTCAAACGTTTATCTAGAGTAGTTTTAGTGTGTCAGAATGAGAAAACGATATTTTTTAAGTAAGAAACGTTTTATCAGAGGCGAACGTTTGTAAGAGGTTGAGAGAAGCATGGAACGTTTAAAGATTGATTGATTTGGGGTCCAGCGGGAAAGGTCAGCGGACAGTTAGAAAAGATGATGAAAGGGAATAGAGATAGAGGAGAAGAGGAAGAGAAGAGAAGCAAAAACGATAGTAAGGAAAGAGTAATAATGAGAGAGAGAGAGAGAGAGAGAGAGAGAGAGAGAGAGAGAGAGAGAGAGAATAATAAAAATGTATGATGAAAGAAAAAATAAAACAAATACTCAAAAAAACAGTGAATGAAGAACAAAAGAAAAAAAACGTTTACTAGACGAAAAAACGTTTAGTAGAAGAGAAAGAAACGTTTATTTAAAATACAAAAAATAAATTGGTAAAATAAAAAAACGTTTATTGATTGAAAGTAATGAAAAAAAACGTTTAGAAAAGAGAAAAAAAAACGTTTATTTAGAAGACAAAAAATATAATTGGTACGAAGAAAACGTTTATGGAAGAAAATGAAAAAAACGTTTAGGGAAATAGAAAAATAAAGAAGTTGGAGAAAGAGAAGTAAATTAGAGGGAGGGAAAGGAAGAGGGGAAAAGGAAAAGAGAAAGGGAAAAGAGGAGGAGGAGGAGGAGGGAAAGGGAAATCCAGAAACGTTCACGAAAAGACGTCCCCTTTCTCTCTCCTTGCTTTTTTCCCCTCTTTTTTCCCCTCTTTTTTTCCCCTCTTTTTTTTCCTCATGGGCAAAATGTGTATGAGGCTTTTAAGGAACTGAGGAAACGTTCGAATTTGGAATTAAGGAGTGAGTACTGGAGGAAAACGTTTGGAGGACACTGTGGGAATATTGAGTGAGGAGGAGGAGGAGGAGGAGAGGAGGAGGAGGAGGAGGAGGAGGAGGAGGAGGAGGACAAATGTTTGGAATAATGAACTGTTTTATTATTTTTGTTGTTGTTTTTTCTCTTCTTCTTCTTCTTCTTCTTCTTCTTCTTCTTCTTCTTCTTCTTCTTCTTCTTCTTCTACTACTACTACTACTACTACTACTACTACTACTACTACTACTACTACTACTACTTTTCCTCATATTAAATAATTAGTACCACGACGTGTGAATCTCTCTCTCTCTCTCTCTCTCTCTCTCTCTCTCTCTCTCTCTCTCTCTCTCTCTCTCTCTCTCTCTCTCTCTCTCTCTCTCTCTCTCTCTCTCTCAGCAGGTGTTCATCCCAGGTATATAATGTGATTAATGACTCATCCCTCTCCCCTCTCTCCCTCCCCTCACCCCTTCCCCTCACCCCTTCCCCTCACCAGTTCACCCTTTCCCCGCATATGACACATCACCTCCCCTATTCTCCCCCTTCCCTCTCTCCCCTCTCTCTCCTCTCCCCTCTCCCCTCTCCCTCTACTGTCAAGACCCGTATCTTTGCCTCTTTTGGATGAGAGAGAGAGAGAGAGAGAGAGAGAGAGAGAGAGAGAGAGTTTTGGAAATGGAAAAATGTGTAATAAAATCGCCGCTTATTTATTTATTTATTTATTTATTTATTTATTTATTTATTTTCTTTTTTCATATTTATTCTCTTTCTTTTTTTGATGATTAGGAAGAAGGAAAAGAAGGAAAAGAAGAGGAAGAAGAAGGAAAGAATAGGAAAAAAGAGAAAATATAATGACTGAGGTGACCAGAGAGAGAGAGAGAGAGAGAGAGAGAGAGTAAATGGAAGATGAAAGACAGACACGAACGAAAAAAACCCAGTAAGGATGAAGATAGGATAAGAGAGAGAGAGAGAGAGAGAGAGAGAGAGAGAGTTGGCTGTGGTAATCTGGTTTTTCTGGTTTCTAAAGTGATGGTCTTCAGGCGATGGCTTCAGGCGGTGGTGGTGGTGGTGGTAGTGGTGGTGGTGGTGGTGGTGGTGGTAGTTGTAGTAGTAGTAGTAGTGGTGGTGGTGGTGGTGGTAGTTGTAGTAGTAGTAGTAGTAGTGGTGGTGGTGGTGGTGGTGAAGTGTTTACATGATAGTGTTAGGACTTGCCCTCTCCACTCCTCCTCCTCCTCCTCCTCCTCCTCCTCCTCCTCCTCCTCCTCCTCCTCCTCCTCCTCCTCCTCCTCCTGATGTGCTTGACCTCTGTGATTGCTCCTCTCTCTCCACGCGTTTCGAATTTCTCTCTCTCTCTCTCTCTCTCTCTCTCTCTCTCTCTCTCTCTCTCTCTCTCTCTCTCTCTCTCTCTCTCTCTCTCTCTCTCTCTCTCTCTCTCATATGTGTACGTAACGAGTGTGTACATAATTTCTTGTTTTCCTCCTCCTCCTCCTCCTCCTCCTCCTCCTCCTCCTCTTCCTCCTCCTCCTCTGTCTATAATCAGTAATATAGCCTATGATACTCTTGTCGTGGAGGGAGGAGGAGGAGGAAGAAGGAAGGAAGAGAAGGAGGAGGAGGAGGAGGAGGAAGTAGGGGTGGTATTGATCGTGTGGGGAGGAGGGGGTGCCGATAAAGGTAGGGGGTATGAAGGAGGGATGGGGGTTGGGTTGGGCTAATCAGCTTTTGATGCAGGGAGGAAAAGGGAGAGGGGAGAGGGAGAGGGAGAGGGAGAGGGGAGAGGTAGTGGTGGTGGTAGTATTTATTTTTTACTTTTTTGTGTTAATAACTGGTTGTTGTTGTTGTTGTTGTTGTTGTGGTGGTGGTGGTGGTGGTGGTGGTGGTGGTGGTAGTGATTGTGTGTGTGTGTGTGTGTGTGTGTTTAATATATTCGTTCTTCCTCCAGCAGAGAGAGAGAGAGAGAGAGAGAGAGAGAGAGAGAGAGAGAGAGAGAGAGAGAGACACACACACACACACACACACACACACACACACACACACACACATCAGGTTGCAGAGGCGGTGCGGGAGGCGTAACTTAATTGAGTGTGTGGGAACTCGGGGTGAATACTGCCGTGGAGGAGGAGGAGGAGGAGGAGGAGGAGGAGGAGGAAGAAGAAGAAGGAGGTTAGGAGGAAGGAAGTTAGGAGGAAGGAAGGAGGTTAGGAGGAAGATACGAAGTTGGGTCTATTTGATTATTATTATTAATTTTACGACTACTACTACTACTACTACTACTACTACTACTACTACTACTACTACTACTACTACTACTTCTTCTTCTTCTTCTTCTTCTTCTTCTTCTTCTTCTTCTTCTTCTCCTTCTCCTCTCTCTCTCTCTCTCTCTCTCTCTCTCTCTCTCTCTCTCTCTCTCTCTCTCTCTCTCTCTCTCTCTCTCTCTCATCAGTCTTCGTTTCATTATCAGCAAATTTGATCAGAGTGAAAATCGACTTGAGTTAAAGACCCCTCCCCTCTTCTCCCCTCCCTTCCCTCCCTCCCCTCATCTCCCTCGCCTTCCCTCCTCCTCTCCCCCTTCCCCTCTTCCTTCCCCTCTAATTCACTTCTCTTTCTGTTTCCCTACCTTTTTTTCCCCTTTCCCCCTTCCTATCCCTCCCTTTTCTCCCCTCCCCCTACCTTTCCCCTCCTCCTCCTCCTTCCTCTTCCCCTCCTTTTTCCTGTAATCCACTTTTCTTTTCTTTCCTGCCTCTTCCCTTCTTTTCTTATTCTCCTCCTCCTCCTCCTCCTCCTCCTCCTCCTCCTCCTCTTCTTCTTCTTCTTTTCTTTTCTTCTTCTTCTTCCTTTCCCCTCTCCCTTTCCCTCTTATTCACCTCTCTTTCTTCCACTTTTTTCTGTTTCCTTATCTTTCCTTCTCTCTCTTTCTTCCTCTCTCCTTCTCTTCTGTGATTTTCCTTCCTTTTTCTTCTTTCTTTTCCTTCCTATTCTTTTTTTCTACCTTTATTTCCTCTTCCCTTTCTTTTTTCTTCCTCTTTTCTTCCTTCCTTC
>NC_059266.1:6813038-6820538 GCF_017591435.1 Portunus trituberculatus | reverse complement strand
CCTCCTCTTCCCCTCTCTTAATTATTCCCAGAAATTTCCATGAATATTAATGAAGTAATGTTGTTAGTGGCGGGAGAGGGGAGAGGGAGGGGAAGAGAGGGGAAAAAAGAGGAAGAAGAGGAGGAGGAGGAGGAGGAGGAGGAGAAGTTGAGGAGGAAAGAGGGGAGGGAAAATGGTGGAAAAGCTATGGTTGGGTCAGAGAGAGAGAGAGAGAGAGAGAGAGAGAGAGAGAGAGAGAGAGAGAGAGAGAGAGAGAGACACTGATGAATCTAACTTTTCCCTAACTTCCCCATCAATGCCAGGGTCGGGTTGGCACTCTCCCCTCACCCCCCCTCCTCCCCTCTCTTCCCCCTTCCTCCCCTCACTCCCTTAGCTTAGGACTTAATACCTCTTGGGAACCCTCTAGGACCTTTAAACTTACCCTTGAACTTAGGATGAAGGACTCCAGGATGTTTGTTGTAGGACTCTTAAAACTTAGGACGTAAACTTGGTAGGACATGGTGATATTCTTTAAAGTCTGTAGGATTCCAGGTAGATCTTTAGGACTTCAATTACCTGGGCTTTGAATGGAATAGGACCTTTAAGACTTTCTATGGCTTGAGATCCTAACCTATGTAAATCTGACCTTACTTTAACCTTACCTAACCTCACCTCACCTCACCTAACTTCACCTCACCTCACCTCACCTCACCTCACCTCACCTAACCTAACCTAACCTAACCTCACCTCACCTAACCTAACCTAACCTCACCTCACCTAACTTCACCTCACCTAACCTAACCTAACCTCACCTCACCTCACCTCACCTCACCTAACCTAACCTAACCTCACCTCACCTCACCTAACCTAACCTAACCTCACCTCACCTCACCTCACCTCACCTAACCTAACCTCACCTAACTTCACCTCACCTAACCTAACCTAACCTAACCTAACCTAACCTAACCTCACCTCACCTCACCTCACCTAACCTAACCTAACCTAACCTCACCTCACCTCACCTCACCTCACCTAACCTAACCTAACCTAACCTAACCTAACCTAACCTCACCTCACCTAACCTAACCTCACCTAACCTAACCTCACCTAACTTCACCTCACCTAACCTAACCTAACCTAACCTCACCTAACCTAACCTAACCTCACCTTACCTCACCTCACCTAACCTAACCTAACCTAACCTCACCTCACCTAACCTAACCTAACCTAACCTCACCTCACCTCACCTCACCTAACCTCACCTCACCTCACCTCATCTCACCTCACCTAACCTAACCTAACCTAACCTAACCTCACCTCACCTCACCTAACCTAACCTAACCTCACCTCACCTCCGTCAGTACTGTTGCCAGGTTCTCTCAGGTGATATTAATTGTTACTAGTGGGGAGGTGCAAAATATTTAAGTGCCCCCTCCGTTTTCTTTGTCCATTTTGGCGAGCAACAGAAAATGGATTGATGTAAGAGAAGCGTAAGAGGAAGAGTAAAGTTTTCAAGAGTGCAAATATTTACCTTGAGAGAGAGAGAGAGAGAGAGAGAGAGAGAGAGAGAGAGAGAGCATTTTTACATGTTATTTAATTGCGAGAACTCTTGAGTGTTTGAGTAAATAAAAGAGTAATTAGAAGAGAATGAATGAATGAATGAATAAATAAGAAGGTTGATAATGAGAGGAATATGCAAATAAGATAAAAGGAAGGAAAATGAAGAAAATGAAAGAAAGAAAGAAACAAACAAACCATGAGATAATGATCATAAACTGAAACGAAGATTGAAGAGAGAAAAATAAATAAAGAATAAGAAGAAAGAATAAAAAAAAATGAAATAAAAGAAAGGAAAAATAAAAATAAATGAAAAAAAAAATTAATGCAAAAAAAAAAAAAAAGATAGAGTTAGTTGTCATGTCCAGAGAGAGAGGAGAGGGAGAGGTGGGGGGCAGTGAGAGGGGAAATCCGCCCCCTCTCCCCCCCCCTATTCTTTCACTCTTTCCTGTTGTTCTGTGCAAATCTTGAACAGCTTAAAACGTTATGACTGTTCTACTTTATTACAAGTTTTCTTTTTCTTTTTCTTTTCTTTTTCTTTGCTTACTTTTTCTTCTTTTTATTTCTTTTTTCCTTTCTTTTCCTTTTTTATTTTCCTTTTCCTTTTTTTCTTGTCTTTTCTTTTTCATTTTTCCTTTTTCTTCTTTTCCTTCTTTTCTTCTTTTTCTAACCCTCTTCTTTTCTTCTTTTTTTCTTCGTTTTCTGTCTTCTTTTCCCTCTTTTTCTTCTTTTCTTTCTTTTCTTTCTTTTTCTTTCTTTCTCTTTTTTCTTTTCTTTTCTCGTTTTCTCTTGTCATCTGAAAGAACGTACCACACACTCTCTCTCTCTCTCTCTCTCTCTCTCTCTCTCTCTCTCTCTCTCTCTCTCTCTCTCTCTCTCTCTCTCTCTCTCTCTCTCTCTCTCTCTCTCTCTCTCTCTCTTATTTTTTATTTCCTCTGCCTTTATAAATTATTCACAATCTCTTCGTCTTTCTTTTATTATTTATTATTTATTTGTTTATTTATTTATTTTTTCTTTATCTTCTGCGTTAACTTGAGGAAACGATTCAGGAGGAGGAGGAGGAGGAGGAGGAGGAGGAGGAAGGAGAAGGAGGAAGGAGGAAGGAGAAGACTTACCTATGATAGATAAAAAGAAACAAAGGAAGAGAGAGAGAGAGAGAGAGAGAGAGAGAGAGAGAGAGAGAGAGAGAGAATAAAAAAAAAAAACCTACTCTTTTCGCCTCTTTTAAATGAACAACGATGAAAACAAATAAAGAAGAAAGAGATGCGCCCTCCTCCTCCTCCTCCTCCTCCTCCTCCTCCTCCTCCTCCTCCTCCTCCTCCTCCTCCTCCTCCTCCTCCTCCTCACAGAAGCGTGTATGTAAAGAGTCTTGGAAACTATAAACACAGTAACTAAAAGAGGTTTCAATACCCCTCTCTCTCTCTCTCTCTCTCTCTCTCTCTCTCTCTCTCTCTCTCTCTCTCTCTCTCTCTCTCTCTCTCTCTCTCTCTCTCTCTCACTTAAAAAGAGCATCTGGAGCTTGAATATTTGCAGAGAGAGAGAGAGAGAGAGGACTGTGAAATAATGTGTGAAAATTAAAATGTACAACAACAACAACTACTACTACTACTACTACTACTACTACTACTACTACTACTACTACTACTACTACTACTACAGGAACATTTAAATGGGTGAAGAAAATGATGCTATTGATAACACCTCCTCCTCCTCCTCCTCCTCCTCCTCCTCTTCCTCCTCCTCTTCCTCCTCCTCCTCCTCCTCCTCCTCCTCCTCCTCCACTACTACAGGAAGGAACCCCACGCCACTTTTCTCTACTTAACATTTTCCTCTTCTTTTTTTTCCCCCTTCTTTGAAAAATTCGTTTGTGTTTTAATTATTTCCACTTTCCTTCAGATCCTTTCAGTGTTCGCTCGTCTCCTTTTGTTCTCCGAGGAAGGAAGGGAGAGAGGGAGAGGGAGTGAGGGAGAGGAGAAAGGGAGTGAGAGAAAGAGATATATGTTTGTTGTGTTGTGGTTATTATTGTTTTGTTTGTGTGTGTGTGTGTGTGTGTGTGTGTGTGTGTGTGTGTGTGTGTGGAAAGGTAAACACGTACGTATACAGGAAACTAAGTCTACACCTATCCGCACACACACACACACACACACACACACACACACACACACACACACACACACACACACACCTTAATTTACATGCTCACCTGAATGTCGGGAATTTTCTACCTGTGTTAATTACCTGCAACTATTGATACAGGTGTGTTCAGGTGCGGGTTTTTTATATATATTTTTCCTTGTTTTTTTTCCACCTTTTTGAAGTGTTTTTGTTTTTATGAAAAGTGCGTGCGTGTGTACGTGTGTGCGTGCGTGTGTGTGTTCTAGATTAGGTGAGGAGAGGTTGTAGAATATGAGATGTGTATAGCTACGTAAACACACACACACACACACACACACACACACACACACACACACACAGAGGTTATGAAGACACTTTTCTCTACATTCACTTACTTGGATTGCCTCTTTGTCACTCTCTCTGTCTTGTAGTGAGTTCTTTCTACTTCTAATCTCACTTAACTACCTCACGTCTACTTAACACCGTCACTTCACACTTGTCACCTCGTTAACATTGCCACACCTCTACGAATTATATCTGTAGACAAATCTTCTTAAATAGTTTGGTGTGTTTGTGTTGATTTTCTTTTGTTTTTTTTTATTTGTTTGTGTTGTGAGTGTAAATATTTTTTGTTTTCTTTATATTTTAGTTTGAGTTTTCTTTTTTTTATCTTTTCTCTTATCTTTCTTATCCTTTCATCTCTATCTTCCCTTCGTTCTTGTCTCAACTCTCTTCTTTATTTCCTTCTTTCTCTAACTTCTTCCTTCCCTCCATCCTTTTCCTCTCCTTCAGTTTTCCTTCTTCCCAATCCTTTTCTCCTTCACTATTCTCCTCAAACCTTCCCTCCTCCATTTCTCCTTTTTTCTCCTTCGCTATTCTTCCCAAACCCTTCTCCCTTTCTTCCTTACGTATCCTACTTCTCTATCTCCGTTCCCTCCCCATAGGAAAAAAAAAAAATAGTAATAATTTCCCCCATACCTCAGTGGCAGCCAATCTGTCATAACTTTTAAGTGGTCCGCCGTGGTACAGTGGAACCATGCGTGCTTTGGGGTCCGAGGGGTCTCCAAGCGCACGGGTTCGAATCCTGTCCACGGTCCGAGTGTAGGTTGGGCTTCCTCACTCGGGGCAACGGGTTCCTAGCGGGTGGGCTTTGAGATAGGAGGTACCACAAAAAATATCACCTTTAGCCCAGAAAAAGGGAAAAAAAAAAAAAAAAGCTTTCCTATATTCCAGTGCTGACATTCTCTCTCTCTCTCTCTCCTTCCGCAGGGTCGATGTAACCGCGAGAAGCCACCGTGCAAGTACTTCCACCCTCCACAGCATCTCAAGGACCAGCTTCTAATCAACGGCCGTAACCACCTCGCCCTCAAGAACGCCATCATGACCCAGATCCAAGGCCTCAGTCCCGGCACCCCTGTCGTTCCTGGCACTATACCCCTTGTAAGTATTCACTCTCTCTCTCTCTCTCTCTCTCTCTCTCTCTCTCTCTCTCTCTCTCTCTCTCTGTCTTTCTTCAGGTTTATCTTTTTTTTTCATAGTTAATTTTCAACTGTTTTTCTTCCTCCCGTTCATCTTTTTTGCTTTTTCTTTTTAGTAAGGGGTTTCTCTCTCTCTCTCTCTCTCTCTCTCTCTCTCTCTCTCTCTCTCTCTCTCTCTCTCTCTCTCTCTCTCTCTCTCTCTCTCTCTCTCTCTCTCTTCCCGTTCATCCTTTCTTTTCATTATTAGAGACTATTTTCAACTCCTTTCTCTCTCTCTCTCTCTCTCTCTCTCTCTCTCTCTCTCTCTCTCTCTCTCTCTCTCTCTCTCTCTCTCTCTCTCTCTCTCTCTCTCTCTCTCTCTCTCTCTTTCTCCTGTCTTTCTTCCCGTTCATCCTTTTTCTCTCTTTCTCTCTTTTTCTCTTTATTCTTTCTGTTGTTCATCCTGTCTTTTTATCGTTATTATTATTATTGTTGTTATTATTATTATTATTATTATTATTATTATTATTATTATAATTATTATTAAAGGGTATTTTTATTATGCTAAATTGGTTTTGTTTACTCTTCTATTGATGTATTTGAGGTTATGATGTTATTTTAATGGAGTTCAGTGTTTTCAAGGTATTGGATTCTCTTATTGTTGTTCTTAAAGGTGTTTAGTGTTTTTAAGGTGTTTGGATTCTTTATTGCTGTTTTTAAAGTGTTCAGTGTCTTTATAAGGTGTTGGGGATATTCTTACTGGTATTTTAAAAGGGTTCAGTGTTTCTAAGGTATTGGATTCTCTTATTGCTGTTTTAAAAGGGGTTAACTGTTTTTATAAGGTGTTGGAGTTATTCTTTTTGCCGTTTTAAAAGTTTTTAGTGTTTTTATAAGATATTTAGGTTCTATTTAGATAACAGATACATAAAACAGACAAACGCACAAACAGACAGACAAAACAGACACACAGCCAACAAATTGCAAAAAAAAAATATATATATATTGATGAAAAGATGAAACAGACAAACGAACAGACAGACAATCAGACAGACAGACAGACAAACAAACAAACAAGCAAACACACAGACAGACAGACAGACAGACAGACAGACAAGCAAACAAACAGACAGACAGACAAACAGATAGACAGATAAACAGACAGACAGACAGACAGACAGACAGACAAATAAATAGACAGACAGACAAACAAACAAACAAACAAACAGATAGACAGACAGAGACAGACAAACAGATAGACAGACAGAGACAGACAGACAAACAGATAGACAGATAGACAGACAAAAAAAAAAAAAAAAGATAGAGAGACAGACAGACAGACAGACAGACAGACAAACAAACAAAAAACAAACAGAACAGATACAGACAGACAGACAGACAGACAGACAGACAGTAACAGCAGTCTCATAACCATAGAAGTGTCATTAACTATGTAAATTATAATTGGCATTTTTTTCACCTGTGCGTTCATTTACATATTTGATAAGTAAATAATAGCCTTACATAACAACACTCCTTATTCGGTCACTCATTCCCTTATATAGTCATTCCATTATTTCGTCATTCCATTATTTAGCCATTCATTCCATTATTTAGTCATTCATTCCATTATTTAGTCATTCCATTATTTAGTCATTCCATTATTTAGTCATTCCATTATTTAGTCATTCCATTATTTAGTCATTCCATTATTTAGTCATTCCATTATTTAGTCATTCATTCCATTATTTAGTCATTCATTCCATTATTTAGTCATTCATTCCATTATTTAGTCATTCATTCCATTATTTAGTCATTCATTCCATTATTTAGTCATTCATTCCATTATTTCGTCATTCATTCCATTATTTAGTCATTCATTCCATTATTCAGTCATTCATTCCATTATTTAGTCATTCATTCCATTATTTCGTCATTCATTCCATTATTTCGTCACTCATTCCATTATTTAGTCATTCATTCCATTATTTAGTCATTCCATTATTTAGTCATTCATTCCATTATTTCGTCATTCATTCCATTATTTCGTCATTCCATTATTTAGTCATTCATTCCATTATTTAGTCATTCATTCCATTATTTAGTCATTCATTCCATTATTTAGTCATTCATTCCATTATTTAGTCACTCATTCCATTATTTAGTCATTCATTCCATTATTTAGTCATTCATTCCATTATTTAGTCATTCATTCCATTATTTAGTCATTCATTCCATTATTTAGTCATTCATTCCATTATTTAGTCACTCATTCCATTATTTAGTCATTCATTCCATTATTTAGTCATTCATTCCATTATTTAGTCATTCATTCCATTATTTAGTCATTCATTCCATTATTTCGTCATTCCTTCCATTATTTCGTCATTCATTC
>NC_059266.1:6785538-6810538 GCF_017591435.1 Portunus trituberculatus | reverse complement strand
TTTGTAAATATATTGTTCTCGTGTGTGTGTGTGTGTGTGTGTGTGTGTGTGTGTGTGTTTTCTCTCTCCTTTCTTTTCTCTCTTTCTCTCATTCCCTTCCTTCTTTCATTGTTCTATAGTCACTTTTCCTTCTTCCCTCCTCTCCTTCCCTCCTTCATTCCTTTCTTCTCCTTTCCTCATTTCTTCACTTCATTCTTTTTCCCATTTCTTTTCCTTCTTCTTCTTCTTCTTCTTCTTCTTCTTCTTCTTCTTCTTCTTCTTCTTATCTTCTTTCATATAATTTTCCATCTGGTCATTTTTATATCGCGACCTAGAACTGTGACCTTTGACCTTTGACCTTTGACCTTTGCCGTGCCAGGTCATGCAATATCGAGGTTGACCAAATGTGCCCTGATGACCCTTTAATTCATCTTGACCTCCCCTACGCTGACCTCTTGGGATGGTTTTATTATTATTATTATTATTATTATTATTATTATTATTATTATTATTGTTTTAGGTAATCATCGTTTTTTTTTTTTTCCTTTTCTCTTTTTCTTTGTTACCTTCTTTTCTTTTCTTTCCTCCGTTTCTACTTTTCCTCCTCCTCCTCCTCCTCCTCTTCTTCCTCTTCTTATTCCTTATCATCATCTTCCTTTATTTCCTTTTCTTTATTCCCTTGACATCTCTTCTACCTTTATCTCTTCCTCTGCCATCTCCCCCCCCCATTCCTTATTTATTTATTTATTTATTTATTTATTTATTTACTGTAGTTGCTTTTATGAAAAATTTACAGCAATTTACAGACAGACAGACAGACAGACAGACAGACAGACAGACAGACAGGCGGACAGACAGACAGACAGACAGACAGACAGACATAAATAAACTGGCAGAAAGAGAGACAGGCACTTCAATAATTCCTTGCATCTGGTAGTAGTACAGAGAGAGAGAGAGAGAGAGAGAGAGAGAGAAACACCTTAATATTAACACAAACACTCTTAAACCACCCATTACAAGCACACACCCATTCATAATCTTACCCATAAACCACCAACCCATTAAACTCTTCCCTCTTTCCCCTCCCTGTGACCCATTTAGCTCCCTTTACCTACCCTTACACCCCCTTACCCTTTCCTCCTCCTTCCCTCCTCCTCCCCTCTCGTGTCCCAGATTCTCTCTTAATGGGCAAAAATATTCAGACACTTGGTTCCCGCGTGCGTGAAATTCTTGTCTAGGTTTCGCTGTTCCCGCGGTGCCTGGACGCTTGTGGTATAAAAAAGCTTCAGTATTGTGTCGCGTTTCCATATTCATTGTGGTTACTATTTGGTGATTCTATACAGCTACAGAAACTCATGTGGGGGATTAGAATAGTGAAGACTGTGGCCATTAACCTTCTGACCTCCATAAACTCTTCCTAATGTCAATAAAATGGTCTAATCGTACACAAATCTCAAGGTAAAAAATGTGTCCCAGTACTGAAGGGTTTAAAATTGTTGTGCATGGTTTCAATATCATAAAAATCGATCTTGTATTAACTGATATTGGTTCAGCTGACATCATTTGAGCTTAATTGTATCTGAAATCGTCTTTTTTTGGCTTAGAATTCACTTACCTGTATGATTAAAGGAATTGGATAGCTTTAATCTAACCTAACCTAACCTAACCTAACTATATCTAACCTAACCTAACCTAACCTAACCAGGGACCGCCTCATGTACGCCTGGTGGCCTCCTACAGCTTCCCTCTTTTTCCCTCTTTTCTTCGGTTCGTAGTGTCTCAAAATGGTTTTATTTGCTTTCGATATCGTGAAAACAGTTCTTGTATTGATTAATATTGGTTTAACTGACCTAATTTGCGTCTAATTGTATCTTAAATAATCTTTTTGGGCGTAGAATTCCCTAAATTAAATAATCAAAATACACACACACACACACACACACACACACACACACACACACACACACACACACACACACACACACACACACACACACCTGTCTAATTATGTGGCCTAAAAATACATCTAACTGTCTATTTACCTGTCTGAAAATGCCCTTATATATCTTTCTCTCTATATATCACTGTCTAAAATGCCCAAATACACCTTTTTCTGTCTCTTTACCTGTCTAAAAATGTCCATATACATCTTTCTGTCTATTTATTAACTTGAAAATGCCAAAATTCATCGTCTTTATCTCTTTATCTGTCTAAAAATGCCGTGATATTCCTTTCCGTCTATTTCTCAGTGTTAAATGCTAAAAAAAATATCATTCAAAATCTTTATCTTCATCTTTATCTTCCTCAGCATGTCTGTCTGTCTGTGTTTGTTTATCTGTCTGTCTGTCTGTCTGTCTGTCTGTCTGTCTCTGTCCGTCTTCTCTATCTTTCTTGCCTGTCTGCCTGCCTCTCTTCCTCATTCTCCTTTTTCTGTCTCACCTCACCTCCCTTTTTCCCCTATTCCCCTCATCTCCCCTCTCTTCCCCTCACCTTCACCCTCTTCCCCTCATCTCCCTTTACCTCTCCTATTCCCCTCACCTTCCCTCTCTTCCTCCCCACATTCTTCCCCTCTCTTCCCCTCACCTCCCCTCACTTCCCCTCACCTCCCCTCTCCCTCGCGGTGTTATTAATGGCGCCAATAAGATAGCAATGCTCCCGAATGCTGTAATTTCCCCTCAGGCCAAGTTCTCTGAGTGTAAGATTGTGGTGGTGGTGGCGGTGGTGGTGGTGGTGGTGGTGCTTGTGTTTTTAGTTGTTTGTGTTTGTGTGTTGTTGTTTTTCTTTATATTTTCTCTATTTTCTTTTTTTTCTTTTGTTTTCCGTTTTCTTTTTTTTCAGGATGTTCTATTTTATTTTTTTTTCTCTTGGTTAAGTGATTTTTAGTGAGGGTATATATTTCTCTCTCTCTCTCTCTCTCTCTCTCTCTCTCTCTCTCTCTCTCTCTCTCTCTCTCTCTCTCTCTCTCTCTCTCTCTCTCTCTCTCTCTCTCTCTCTCCTCCTCCTCCTCCTCAACCTCCTCCTCCTCCTCCTCCTCCTCCTCCTCCTCCTCCTCCTCCTCCTCCTCCTCCTCCTCCTCCAGAATCATAATAAAGGGAGGGAAAAATACAAATGGAAGGAGAAAGACGCCTTGTTTCCCCTCTTATGTATAGGGTTGAAAGTCTCAGGGCTGTGAATTGAAAGTTGTCCTTATGTCACTTATTTCCTTATGGTGGTGGTGGTGGTTGTCAGGGGGCGTAGTAGTAGAAGTAGTAGTAGTAGTAGTAGTAGTAGTAGTAGTAGTAGTAGTAGCTCTCTCCTGAAGTTGGTGTTACTACTACTACTACTACTACTACTACTACTACTACTACTACTACTACTACTACTACTACTACTAGTTCAATTATCCCCTTGAAATGAGTTAGCTCAGTTGTGGTGATCGTTCTAAATCTCTCTCTCTCTCTCTCTCTCTCTCTCTCTCTCTCTCTCTCTCTCTCTCTCTCTCTCTCTCTCTCTCTCTGCAGGTGTTTCGTGTGTGTGTGTGTGTGTGTGTGTGTGTGTGTGTGTGTGTGTGTGTGTGTTCGTTCAATACGTAGACACAAGACAAAACTCAGATTTTCCTGCACAGAATTCTGGGTAAGATGTACGGCTTCACAACCCCCCCCCTCTCTCTCTCTCTCTCTCTCTCTCTCTCTCTCTCTCTCTCTCTGGTATTACCTTTTTTTCAACCTACATCCTTCTTTACCTCTTCCTTCCCCTCTTCCTCTTCCATGTCTGTATGTCTGTCTGTCTGTCTGTCTGTCTGTATGTATGTATGTGTATGTGGGAGAAAAGTAAGTGAGTAAATGAGGGAAATGAGTAAACCACTACTTCCTCTTCCTCTTCTTGTCGCTTGAGATGGAGATGAGTGTGGGAGGAGGAGGAGAAGGAGGAGGAGGAGGAGTTGGTGTCGAGTGGCGGTGCGTCGCAAGTAGCAATTATTAGAGAGAGAGAGAGAGAGAGAGAGAGAGAGAGAGAGAGAGAGAGAGAGAATATATAACATGTACTACTGGAATTGGAACAGAAAGATTCAGAGAGAGAGAGAGAGAGAGAGAGAGAGAGAGAGAGAGAGAGAGTGTTACATCGTTACAGGAGAAAGAAAAGTGGAGGAATGGAATGAAGAGAGAGAGAGAGAGAGAGAGAGAGAGAGAGAGAGAGAGAGAGAGAGAGAGAGAGAATGGAAGAAGGAAGAAGAAGAGGAGGAAGTAACTGGAAGAGGAGGAGGAGGAGGAGGAGGAGGAGGAGGAGGAGGTATGAAAGGAGACAGACACGGCTCTACTACTACTACTACTACTACTACTACTACTACTACTACTACTACTATTAGCATAGCCATCAGCTGATATGGGCGTGGCGTCTC
The DNA here is from genome assembly GCF_017591435.1 of Portunus trituberculatus. Lineage (NCBI taxonomy): Eukaryota > Metazoa > Arthropoda > Malacostraca > Decapoda > Portunidae > Portunus > Portunus trituberculatus. The sequence continues at coordinate 6,806,184 of NC_059266.1, read as the reverse complement.
TCTCTCTCTCTCTCTCTCTCTCTCTCTCTCTCTCTCTCTCTCTCTCTCTCTCTCTCTCTCTCTCTCTCTCTCATCACTGTATTTTGTATTGGGGAAAGGAAGGTCCAGAGAGAGAGAGAGAGAAGAGAGAAGGAGAGGAGGAGAGGAGAGGAGAGGGCAGAGCAACGCATTACGTGACGCCTGTGCGGTACGACACGTTGGCCGATCACGCCTTGAAGTGCGGGCTGGTGCGGGGCGACGCGCTGCCAGACGTACGACCACGGCTGGAAAATGTTGCTGTTATGTTTTCCCTTCTTTTCCTGTTTCTTTTCCTGTTTTTCCCACGCGTTTTCTCTACTTATGATCGTCTAATTCTCTCTCTCTCTCTCTCTCTCTCTCTCTCTCTCTCTCTCTCTCTCTCTCTCTCTCTCTCTCTCTCTCTCTCTCTCTCTCTCTCTCTCTCTTTTTCTTGCTCTTTCTCTTTTTGTTGCTCTTTCTCTCTCTCCGTCTCTCTCTCTCTCTCTCTCTCTCTCTCTCTCTCTCTCTCTCTCTCTCTCTCTCTCATGATGACTGGAAGAAATATAAGTATTAGTATTTTCAAAACGTTTTATCAGTGACGGTCTGACAGCTCCTCCTCCTCCTCCTCCTCCTCCTCCTCCTCCTCCTCCTCCTTTTCTCTTATTTTATCTCCTTTTCTCCTTTCTCCTTTCTCCTCTCCTTTCTCCTCCTATTGTTTATGTATTTTTGTTTTCATTGTTAGTGGTGGTGGTTGTGGTGGTGGTGGTGATGGTGGTGCTAGTACTACTATTACTATTACTACTACTACTGCTACTGCTACTACTACTACTACTACTACTACTACTACTACTACTACTGACATCAAAGTGAAAGGAATAGGTTAATGACAGGTACACACACACACACACACACACACACACACACACACACACACACACACACACACACACACACACACACACACACGTTATCCTATCTGCAGGTAAAACAAGCACTGCAGGCATGTGTGTATGTATGTATGTACGTATGTATACTTGGGTACACACACACACACACACACACACACACACACACACACACACACACACACACACTGGTAGAAAGGTAGCTGGTTCGCGTGCATAAGATTATCATAGCTAAGAAACACACACACACACACACACACACACACACACACACACACACACACACACACACACACACACACACACACACACACACACACACACGCAGATTTGTAAAAGATAGCAACGTACCCTGTCGTTGTGTTGCGCACACACACACACACACACACACACACACACACACACACACACACACACACACACACACACACACACTTTTCTCTTTTTCATTAATTGGACAAAGAGAAAGAGACACATTACGTTAGAGTGGAGAGGGATTATGGGAGGTATTAGAAGAGGAGGAGGAGGAGGAGGAGGAGGAGGAGGAGGAGGAGGAGAAGAAGAAGAAGAAGAGGAAGGGACAGATAATAGTAATAATGATAGTAATGAGGATAAAAGTAATAATATTTACCATTATTACTCTATAAAAGAGAGAGAGAGAGAGAGAGAGAGAGAGAGGAGTATCAAATCTAAACCTGTCTCTAACACACACACACACACACACACACACACACACACACACACACACACACACACACACACACACACACACTTTCTCTCCTCAATATTTCAGTAATTCTGTATTTATTCTATTTTCTTGTTTCTTGAATCCAACAAAGAATATGAATACAGAAATTGTCCGTTTTCTATGTTTTTTTGCCGTTTTCTTTCACTGTTTTTCGTTTTCTTTGTTTTTTCGTTTTTGTTCTTTATTTTTTTTCGTTTTCTTCGTTTTCTTGATTTTTTTTCGTTTTCTTGTTTTCATTTTCTTTTTTTTCCGTTTTCTTTGTTTTTTCCCGTTTTCTTTGTTTTCCCCGTTTTCTTTGTTTTTTCCCGTTTTCTTTGTTTTTTCCCGTTTTCTTTGTTTTTCCCCGTTTTCTTTGTTTTTTCCCGTTTTCTTTGTTTTTTCCCGTTTTCTTTGTTTGTTTCCCTGTCTTAGATGGATTGATGTGTATTTTTGACCATTTTTTCTTTCCCTTTTGTTTGTTTTCATTAGTGTTCTTTTTCTTTTCTTGTTTTCCTACCTTTTTCTTGTTTTCTTCTTTTTTTCTTCCTTTCTTTTTTTTGATTTTTCTTACTCCTGTTTTTTCTTCGTTTTCTATTTTCTCTTTTTTTTTACCTTATTTTTATTTTTCTCTTCTTGTTTTCATAATTTTCCTCAGCTTTCTTCTTTCCCTCACTTTTCTTGTTGTTTTCCTTCCTTTTCTTCTTTTTCCTGACTTCATTTTTTTCTTTTTTCTTTTTTTTCCTTGTCAGTTTTCCTTACTTTCCTTATTTTTCCTTTTATTTTCTCTTATTTTCCTGACTTTCCTTATTTTTTTCATTTTTTCCCTATATTTTCCTTACTTTTCTTTTCCTTTTCTTAGTTTTTCCTTATTTTCCCTTTCTTTTCTCATTTAATCTTACTTTTCCATATTTATAAGTGATTGGATTAACGTTTTCTTTGGATGCCTCTAATTAAATGACACCTCCCCCCACCCCTTTCCCCTTTCCCCTCTCCCCTCTTTCCCTCTTTCCCCTCTTTTCCCCTCTTTCCCCTTCCTTAATAAATACAATATCCTAGTATATCATTATTAATATTATTATTTTTTCCTCTCTGGAATAGCAATAACTTCGTGTGTGTGTGTGTGTGTGTGCGCGTGTGTGTGCGTGTGTGTGTGTGTGTGTGTGTGTGTGTGTGTGTGTGTGTGTGTGTGTGTGTGTGTGTTTGCGATGGTAAGGAAGAAGAAAAAATAATATAATTGAAGTGGACAGATATGTGGAGATGAGGAGGAGGAGGAGGAGGAGGAGGAGGAGGAGGAGGAGGAAATAGTTGGAAGATTAGTGGAGAGATAATAGAAGGAAAAGAGAAAGGAGAAAGGAGGAGGAGGAGGAGGAGGAGGAGGAAGAATGAGGAGGAGTAGGAAGGAGGAGGAGGAGGAGGAGGAGGAGTAGGAGGAAGGAGGAGAATGACCAGGAGGAGGAGGAGGAGGAGGAAGTGTTCACCTAAGAGACAGACCAGGACAGGTTTCAGGAGGAGGAGGAGGAGGAGGAGGAGGAGGAGGAGGAGAGAAGAAGGCTTTGTTCTCTCCTTGACCTCTGACCCAACCAGACATATCCTTTTGTGACCTCAGCTTTCTCTCTCTCTCTCTCTCTCTCTCTCTCTCTCTCTCTCTCTCTCTCTCTCTCGCTCTCGCTCTCGCTCTCGCAATCTTTTCTATGTCTGTCTGTCTGTCTGTCTGTCTGTCTGTATTTATTTATTTATTTATTTATTTATTTGTCATTTTTCCATCAGTCTTTTCTGGTAATTAGTGTTCCATGCAACAGACAGCCTGTCAATGCTACACAGTTTTCCATTAGAGAGAGAGAGAGAGAGAGAGAGAGAGAGAGAGAGAGAGAGAAAGTGCTAGTAATTCTTTTCATTGTTTCTGTTTTTTTGTTTTCTTCTTTGTCAGAGAGAGAGAGAGAGAGAGTTATTTTCATAGCCACTTTTTCCAGTTAGTTTTTCTGATTGAATTGTAGGACAAGAAGAAAAGGAAAAGAAGGAAAAGATCAAGTTATAGGAAAGTATTTTTTTCCAACTTTTTTTCACTTTTTTTTCTTTTCTTTTTCTTTTTTATAGTCATTATTACTTTGTCTCTTTTTCCTTTTCTTTTTTCTTCTTTTTCCTTTTTTGTCATTCTTTTTGATAGTCACTTATCGTTTTCTTTTTCTTTTCTTTTTCTTTTCTTTCTTTTTCCTTTTCTTTTTTTGATAGTCACTTGTATCTTTTTCTTTTCCTTTTTCTTTTCCTTTCTTTTCTTTTCTTTTTTGTTAGTCTCACTTATCGTTTTCTTTTTTTTCCTTTCTTTTCCTTTCTTTTCTTTCTTTTCCTTTTCTTTTTGATAGTCACTTTTATCGTTTTCTTTTCTTTTCTTTTTTTCCTTTTCTTTTCTTTTCTTTTCTTTTTTTTTTCTTTCTTTTCTTTTCTTTCCTTTTTTTTGATAGTCCCTGTTATCATTTTCTTTTTCTTTTCCTTTCTTTTGTTTTGCTTTTCTTTTTTTTATAGTCCCTTATCGTTTTCTTTTTTCTTTTTCCTTTTTCTTTTTTCTTGGTGAACTAAAGACAATTTCAAACTAATACTAGAATGATCACAAAAATTTCCCTTGATTTATTTCTTTATATTTATTCTCTCTTTATTCTTTTTTCTTCTATCTCTTCTTCTTTCTTTCTTTCTTTCTTTTTCTCTCATTTCTATTTCCTTCATCACTACAATAAGAAAATTCTCTCTTATTTATTTTCTTTCGTCTCTTTATTCTCTATTTTTATCATTTTATCTCTTCCTCCTTCCCTTCCTCCCTTTTCTCCTCTTTTTCATTTATTATTCTTTATTTACTTTATTTACTTCCATTTCTCTTTCTCTTCCTTTTTTTTCCTTCTCTTGCTTTCTTTTCTCCTCTCCCATTTCTATTTTCCTTTATTTATTCCTACTTTTTCCTTTATTTACATCATTTCTCTTTTTCTCTTCCTTTTCCTTCCTTCCTTATTTCCTTCTCTTGCTTTCTTTTCTTCTCTCCCATTTCTATATTCTATTTCTCCTTTTCTTTCTTCCTTCCTTTTCCTTTCTTTTCTTTTCTTCTCATTTCTATATTCCATTTCTTTTTTTTCTCTCTCTCCCTTCCTTCATTCCTCTCCTTTCTTCTGTCCCATTTCTCTATTGTTTCTCCTTTTCCTTCCTTCCTTTCTTTTCTTCTCACATTTCTATATTCCATTTCTCTTTTTTTCTCTTTTCTTCCTTCATTCCTTTCTTCTCTCCCATTTTTATATTCTATTTCTCCTTTTCTCTTCCTTTTTCTTCCTTCCTTCCTTCCTTCCTTCTTATTTGAGAGCTAATTTCTTTGTCCCCTTTCAATGCAGACAAGCCACACGTGTTCACCATTGTTGTGTTTTTCTGTGTTCTGTGGCTGTGTTGCCTCGCTTGTTTACTTATGATGTCACCCCTCCTAAATGGCGAACCAGGAGGAGGAGGAGGAGGAGGAGGAGGAGGAGGAGGAGGAGAAAGGACTTATGGTGTGTGTGTGTGTGTGTGTGTGTGTGTGTGTGTGTGTGTGTGTGTGTGTGTGTGTGTTCGGGTGTGATCTCATCTCCTCCTCCTCCTCCTCCTTCTCCTTCTCCTTCTCCTTCTCCTTCTCCTCCTTCTCCTTCTCCTTCTCCTTCTCCTCCTCCTCCTCCTCCGCGTTTTCTCCTCCACTGTCCTAATTTCTCTCTCTCTCTCTCTCTCTCTCTCTCTCTCTCTCTCTCTCTCTCTCTCTCTCTCTCTCTGATGCACAAAAGTAGAAAAAATAGAGGAAAATATAGAAAATAGGAAAAGAAAGTAGAATGAAGAGAAATAGAAGAAGAGGAGGAGGAGGAGGAGGAGGAGGAGGAGGAGGAGGAGGAGGAGTGGGGGGCAGATTTCTATCCATCTCTTATCAGGAAAAAAAAGGGAGAGAAAAAGAAGGGAAAAGATAAGTAAGTCTTTTTTCCTTCTTCCTCTTCCTCTTCCTTGCAAAATGAGAGGAAAAGAGGATAGGAAAGAGGATTAGTGTTTGTCCCTCTTCCTCCTCCTCTTTCTCTTCCTCCTCTTCTTCTTCCTTGAATAAAGAAATGAGAGGAAGAATGAGAAGAGAGGAGGAAGAAAATAGTGTTGATGTATTTCCATTTCTCTCTTCTTCCTCTTCCTTGAATAGAGAAAATGGGAAGAAGAGGAGGAGGAGGAGGAGGAGGAGGAGGAAAATAAAGGAGGGAAAAGTAATGATATTTAATTTCTACTCTTTTCCTTTTCTTCTTAAAGAGGAGGAAAAGAAAAAAATTAATTACCATATTCTTTTTTTCTTCACTTCCTCCTCCTCCTCCTCCTCCTTCCTTTAATAGAGAAATGGGAAGAAGAAGAAGAAGAAGAGGACGAGGAAAAGAAAGGAGAGGAAAAGAAGGAAGGAAAATAAAGTATTGGTATCTTTTTTTTCTTTTCTTCTTTAAAATAGAGAAGAGGAAAACAAATTGATTACCATATAACTTGATTTCTTCTTCTTCTTCTTCTTCTTCTTCTTCCTCTTCCTTCTTCCTCAAATAGAGAAGAAGAAGAAGAAGAAGAGGAGGAGGAAAGGAAAAGTATTGGTATTCATTTCTTCTCTTTTTCCTTTTCATAAAAATTGAGAAGAGGAAAAAAAAATTGATTACCACATAACTTCTTCACCTCTTCCTCCTCCTCCTCCTCCTCCTCCTCTTCCTCTTCTTCCTCCCCCTCCCCCCCCCAAAGAAGATGTGAAGCAGGTTTTCCACAGACTCCTTCTTCCCTTTCCCTTCAGATCCAGCCATCCCACCTCGCCCCCACCAGCCCACTACGGCCGCCCACCCTCGGTTTAAGCTCTCATGAGGCGTGTTGTGTCATTATGGGTGTAAGTGTCCCGGGCTGGCACACACACACACACACACACACACACACACACACACACACACACACACACACACACACACACACATTTTTTATTTAGTTTGTGTAGGTAAATGGTTGTGTACACGTTCACACATATACATACATACATACTGACTGACAGATAGACAGACAGACAGACAGACAGACAGACGTGTACAGAAAGTTAGGTGTCTTTTTTCTTTTTTTTTTTTTTTTGTTAGTTTTTACACATTTTTATTTATTTATTTGTTTTTGCTACATACATACATACATACATACATATACATACATACGTGCCTATAGACATCCAGACAGACAGACGGACAGATAGACAGACGTGCATTGAGTGAGTCAGACATACACGTATACTCTCTCTCTCTCTCTCTCTCTCTCTCTCTCTCTCTCTCTCTCTCTCTCTCTCTCTCTCTCTCTCTCTCTCTCTCTCTCTCTCTCTCATGCACACCCAAGTTTCAGTCATGTATACATTTCACATTCTTTCACGCACATAACACACACACACACACACACACACACACACACACACACACACACACACACACACACACACACACACACACACCACAGCAAAACAAAACACAGCTAAACACCGCAGCGCCTTTCCAAACACACACACACACACACACACACAAATTTCAGATCTCTCTCTCTCTCTACACACTTAGCTTAGCCCTCCACAGTTCCCTACAGCAGCTAGCCACACCGCACCACCACCACAGCTTTAGCCTAGTATAGCGTAGCGCGGCTTAGCTCAAAATCGCAAAAAAGCGCAAGTATTCTTAAGTACCAAATAGCGCAGCGCACTTTATGAATTAGTTTTTTTTATAAAGATACACGTAATTTATTTTTCCCATATTAGTTTACAGCGCAAGGGATTTCTTTCTCTTTTATTTATTTATTTATTTATTTATTTTTTTTTTTTTTTTTTTTTGTCTCTAAAATGCGCAGTAGTGTCCAGGTTCATTGATCTTATATTTGCGCAGCGCGGTTTGATGATTCCAAGCGTGGGTGGTGTCCTAAAGATTGCGCAGCGGGTCTTGAGCAGTGAAGAAAGGCGGTTGGGAAAGTGGGTCTTGTGGAGAGAGAGAGAGAGAGAGAGAGAGAGAGAGAGAGAGAATGAATGTTATGTCTAGTCGTGTCTGGCTTGTCTTTTCTTTGGTCTCTTGCTTATTTATTCTCTCTCTCTCTCTCTCTCTCTCTCTCTCTCTCTCTCTCTCTCTCTCTCTCTCTCTCGTATTGTTTTTGGATATTATTATCTCTACTACTACTACTACCACTACCACTACCACCACCACCACCACCACCACCACCACCACCACCACCACTACTACTACTACTACTACTATTACCATCACTACTACTACTATTACTATTACCATCACTACTACTACTACTGCTACTACTACGACGACAACGACGACGACGTGTGTGTGTGTGTGTGTGTGTGTGTGTGTGTGTGTGTGTGTGTGTGGAATAAGGAAGAGAGGAAGAGAAGACCAGGAACAACAAAAACGTGCATTAAGTCAAGAATATTCCTAAGATATACAATTTTGCCTTGTTAAATAATATCAACTTTCATTTTCTTTTCACATCATTTAGAATTTCCCAATAATGTCATTTTTTGGATGAGGGAAAGAAAAAAATGTGTAGGCCTGTCAATAATTTCCTTTATTTTTTATTTATTTTTCCTTTTTTTCCTATGTATTTCAATTTTTTTTTTTTGATAATGTTTTGCTACGCTTATGTTATTGTGTGTGTGTGTGTGTGTGTGTGTGTGTGTGTGTGTGTGTGTACGTTTGTTTGTTCTTACCCTATGATTACCTTACTTGGCTTGTGTTTACCTGCCTCCTAGTACCTGGCCTCTTCACATTAACACCCTTCCTTGCTTCACTAGTACAATGTCACCCTATTCTTAATAAAAATGAACAAGTACTCATCTATTTAACCTATCACCTTCCTAGTTACTCCTATTTATTCACCTATTAACTAGTAACAACACACCAACACCCTCCCTTGCCTTGCCTCACTAGTACATTGTCACCTATTCTTAGTAAACACCTAGTACTTACCTATTTCACCTATTCCCTTCCTAGTACCTCCTGTTAGTACTTACATCCACCTATGTACTAGTAACCTGACAACACTCCCTCTCTTCACTAGTACATTGTCACCCTATTCCTAGTAAACGCCTAGTACTTACCTATTTCACCTATTCCCTTCCTAGTACCTCCTGTTACCACTCACCCATTAACTAGTAACCAAACATTCTTAATATAATCCCTAGTTTCACCTCAATTTCACACCTTGTCCAGTGTTTACAAGGTACTAAGGCCTGTTTCCCTAGTACTCTTGTTTCCCTAGTACTCTTGTTTCCCTGGTATTCTTGTTTCCCTAGTGGTCTTGTTTCCCTGGTACTCTTGTTTCCCTAGTACTCTTGTTTCCCTAGTACTCTTGTTTCCCTAGTACTCTTGTTTCCCTAGTACTCTTGTTTCCCTAGTACTCTTGTTTCCCTAGTACTCTTGTTTCCCTAGTACTCTTGTTTCCCTAGTACTCTTGTTTCCCTAGTACTCTTGTTTCCCTAGTACTCTTGTTTGGTTCTCTTGTTTCTAGTACTCTTGTTTCCCTGGTACTCTTGTTTCCCTAGTACTCTTGTTTCCCTAGTACTCTTGTTTCCCTAGTACTCTTGTTTCCCTGGTACTCTTGTTTCCCTAGTACTCTTTTCTTTTTTCAATTTTTTTTTTCATTTTTTTCTTTTTTCTTTCCTCCTTTTTTGCTTTTTGTTTTTTATTGTTCATTTTTGTTTTCCTTTTCCTTTTTTCCTTTCTTTTTTTTATGTTTGTGTTTTCTCTTTTCTTTCCTCCTTTGTTTCTTTTTCTTTTCTTTTCTTTTTTCTTTTTTTTTTGTTTTGTTTGCTTTGCTTTGTTTGCTTTTGAATTTGTTGTTGTTGTTTTTTTATTTGATTATTTTGTTTCAATTTTTCCTTTCAATTTTTTCCCTTATCTATATTTTCTTTGATTTTTTTCTTTTATCTCTCTCTCTCTCTCTCTCTCTCTCTCTCTCTCTCTCTCTCTCTCTCTCTCTCTCTCTCTCTCTCTCTCTCTCTCTCTCTCTCTCTCTCTCTCTCTCTCTCCTTGTATTCGTAACGTTAATAGTATTGCAATTCCCTGAACTAGAATATATTATTTCCTTTTTATCCTCGTTCTTTTTCCCTTTTCCTATTTCCTCTTTTCATCCAAACTTTTCCCCTTTATTCCTTTTATTTACATTTATCATTGTTTTCCTTCCTCTTGTTTTGCTTATTCTATTTCCATACCATGTCAACCTATAACTCCCATACAGATTCCCTATTTCTTCCATAGTCACTCCCATACCGTGTCCTCATCCACCATATCAACACCCTACGACTCAAACACCACCCCTCCCCATTACTGTCCATTATTAAACCTCCCCATTAATTAGCTTTACCTGATAATAGTAATATCCCATTTTCTATCTCTGCCAAAAAAAAATTTCTCTTTCCTTATCTTTTCTTACGTCTTTCTTTTCCTTCATATTTTCTTTTCCTTCTCACTGTCATCGTTTTCCGTCATCCCCTTCGTTAACCCATTAATTTGATCCAGCCTCATTAATACTCTTAAATACCATGTTAGTCTATTTGAAAGAGTATTTACATTGCATTAATCTGATCTTACCTAACTAACAGTCTTAAACGCCCTATTAGTGTATGACAAACAGTATTATACCCCATTAATGAGTATTACACCCCCATTACTTTAAAAAAACACCCCTTTATTGTCTTCCTAACCATTTTTTTTTTACCTAACCTAATTTAACGCCATGCTAACATCCCCATTAAGTTCAAACCTCCTCCCCCCCCGCCCCCATTAGTGTCCCATATCTAATTTAACTCACCCCATCCCATGTCTACCCCTTAAAGACCCATTACATTTTCTCCTATTATTCCTACCCATGCTTCCGTATACAAGTTCATATCCTAGAAAGACCCATTACTTTTCTCCCCTTCCTCTCTATCCTCTTCCTCCCTATCCTCTTCCTCCCTATACACCCTCTATAGACTCATATCTTAGAGACACATTTTATTTTTTCCCTTCGTCCCTGTTCACCCTCCCATAGAAACCCCTTATCAATACAAAAACCCATTACTTTCTCCCCTTTCTCCCTATCCCATTATTTTCTCCCGATTTTCCCTATTTCATCCCATTACCTTCCCCCTTTTCCTTTCCCATTATTTCCTCCCTTTTTCTCCCTATTCCCCTTATAAAAAAAATCATATATTCTCCCATTTTTCCCTATTCCATTATTTTCCCCCCTTTCTCCCTATCCTACCCTATTTCCTTCCTTTTCTTAATCCCCCCTGCAAAAACCCATATACTCTTCCTTTTCTCCCTGCTTCCCCCCCCCCATTAAACAACCCCTATAATGTACCCACGCCCCATTTTAACCCTTTCTTCGTCTCCCCCAGCAGCATAACTCCGCGCCTTACCTTCCCGGGATTCCCACCATGAGTAACTTCAACCCCTACATCGCCTCCTCCCCCGTCATGACGATGGGGGTGACAGACGGGGCAGTGGCTTCCCCTATCACGGGTGTTGTTCCTCAGCAAGCCGTTGTGCCTGCCCAGAAGGTGCCAAGGACTGATCGACTAGAGGTATGGTTCTGTGTGCGTGTGGGTGAGTCTTTCTGTATGTCTGTGTGTGTGTGTGTGTGTGTGTGTGTGTGTGTGTGTGATTTTATTCTGATTCTTTCTCGTTATCTTATTATTATTGTGTGTGTGTGTGTGTGTGTGTGTGTGTGTGTGTGTGTGTTTTCTATTTCATTTTATTGTTATTATTTATTTATTAATTTATGTAAGAGAGGACTGGCTAAGGGCAACTAGAATGTGAAGGGAAAAAAAGGCCCACTCAGTTGCCAGTCCCCTTACAGTGTGGTATCTCTAACTTTCATTTTATTTATTTATTTTTTCTCTAACCTAACTTAACCTAATCTTGTCTTGTTTTATTCTCTCTCTCTCTCTCTCTCTCTCTCTCTCTCTCTCTCTCTCTCTCTCTCTCTCTCTCTCTCTCTCTCTCTCTCTCTCTCTTTCTTTCTCTGACTGATTGATTAGTGATTTTGTGAGCTATCTCTAACTATCTTTAATTTTTTCTCTCTCGCTTTCTTTCTTTCTTTTTCTTTTAACTTTTGAATTGTATGTTTTTTTTTTTTCTTTTATTTTCTTTAATTTCTTTCTCTTGTGGTTTGTTTGATTTTTTGTTACATTTCTCTTTTTTCTTTTTTTTCTTTTTTTCGTTTTTATTTAATTTTTCTTTTTTTTCCTGTTTTTTTCCTAGATTTTCTTTATTAAATTTTGTTCTTTTCATTTTTTTCATTCTTTTCGTTCTTTTTTTTATTTTTCTCTAATCTGTTTTATTTTATTTTTATTTTTTCGTTGTTTTTCTCATTCTTTCCCTTTTCCTTCCTTTTATTCCTTTAGTTTTTAGTGTTATTCTTCGTTCTTTCTATTTTCTTTCTCTCTGATTCTGTATATTATTATTTTTCCTATTTTTCCATTTTCATTTTCCTTTCTCGAGATATATTTTCCCTGGTTTTCCTCTCCTTTCCTCTTATTTTCTTATTCTCATTCTCTCTTTCTCAATAAGATACTTTGCTCTCTCTTTTTCCTTCCTTTCTTTTTTTTCTTTTCATTCCTTCTCTTTCATTTCTTTGTTTTTCTTTCTAGATTCCCTCCCTCTCTCTTCTCTCTTCGTTTCTCGCCTCATCTCTCTCTCTCTTTCTCTCTTTTCTCCTCCTCCTCTTTTTCCTCTCATCTCTCCTCTTCCCTGCTTTTTCCTCTTATCCCTCCTTTATCTCTCTCTCTCTCTCTCTCTCTCTCTCTCTCTCTCTCTCTCTCTCTCTCTCTCTCTCTCTCTCTCTCTCTCTCTCTCTCTCATTGCCTTAATGGGACGGGATAAACAAGAACTAAACGTCTCATTATTTTTCGCGCTAAGTGTTGAGATAATTCAAATTTATTCGCGTTGACAAAGAAGGTCAGAAATTTTATTAAAGACCAAAGGACGATGAAGGAAAGAAAAATAAGTGAAATGTAGGAATGATTATGAATTAGGGACACTTTTTTTTAACCCCTTCAGTACCGTGACGCGTTTCCATATTCATTCTGGTGACTATTTGGTGATTTTGTACAGCGTCGGAAACTCATGTGGGGGGGAATTCTAGTGGTAGATTGTGGCTATTAATCTTCTGATCCTCCATAGACGCTTCCTAATGTTAGTAAAATGGTCTGTGTCTTTCAATATTCATTCTGCTTACTATTTGGTGATTTTATACAGCTTCAGAAACTCATGTCGGGGATTATAAAAGTGAAGATTCTGTCCATTAATCTTCTGAGCTCCATAGATCCTTCCTAATATCAAGAAAATGGTCTAATCGTACACGAATCTCAAGGTAAAAATGTGTCCCAGTACTGAAGGGGTTAAATTTAAACTGGATGTACTATTTAAGGAAATAAAAAGTAAAACAAAAGATGATAATATTTGTTAGCGATCAGTAGAGGAAAAGGAAGATAAAGGATTGTGAATGAGGATTTAGCGAATAGATCTCTAGATAAGGTTATACAAAGTTATACATGACTAAGTAAGATAAGCAAGGGTGAGGCAAAGGAATAGGTGAATAAGAAAGGGTGAAGCAAAGGAATAGGTGAATAAGAGATTAAAGAGAGAGAAATGATAGGAAAAAGATGGGAAAAAAGAAAAGAAATGGAATTAAAAAAAGGAGAGGAAAAGTGAAGTAAGAGGCATGAAGGAAAAGAGGGGAAAATATAGCAAAAGGAGAGAAATGAAGGAGTAGAGAAAAAGTAAGTGAGAAAATGTTAGGAAATTAGAGGAAAAGATAAATAGAATAAGGAAATTAAGGAAAATTACATGAATGAAAAGAGAAAGGACAGGAAAATAGGCAAAAATCAAGTTGCGTAGTGTAGAAATAATAATAAAAATAATGATAAAAAAGAAACAGACACAAGAAAATGAATAAAAACAAAACAAAAAAATGGTGATGAAGGGAAGGAAAGAAAAACAATAAAGATGATAACAAGAAACAAAAAAAAAATAGAAATAGAGAGATCACAAATATAAAACAAATAAATGAAAAATAAAAAAAAAAAAACAATAAAACAACAACAACAGAACTTTTCCCCAAAAAATGAGAAAGAAAAGAAAGGAGAAAAGTAAAAAGAAAGTAAAAAAAAAAGTAGGAAAGCTTGATTCTTTTTTAAATCCGCATCGTTAAACTTAAGCTTCGCGATAATGAGAGGAAGAGGAGGAGGAGGAGAGAGAGAGAGAGAGAGAGAGAGAGAGAGAGAGAGAGAGAGAGAGAGAGAGATGGCTTCATGACTTTTCTCCCACACATTCTCTCTCTCTCTCTCTCTCTCTCTCTCTCTCTCTCTCTCTCTCTCTCTCTCTCTCTCGTTTCACGCCTCTTTCATGCTCTTTCTTTTCTTCCATCATTTTCTCTTTTCCTTCCTCTTCTCTTCATTTATTCCTCTTTCCTCCTCATTTTCTCTTCCCGTTTTCTTTATTCCATTTGTTTTCCTTTTTTTTTTTTATCTTCCATCTCTTCTATTATTATTTTTATTTTTTGTTCTTATTGTTGTTTTCGTGTTTCCTTTTCTTCTTTTTTGTCTATTTCTTTCTATTATTCTCTTCCTTTTTTTCCTTTCCTCTTTCTTTCTTTCTTTCTTTATATATTTATTTATTTATTTCCTTATTTATTTATTTATTTCAGTGTGTACGTAATATTAAGTATGTATATAATCACTATGTACACTTTTTGCCTTGCAGTTTACATACGTACATGTCAAACACACACACACACACACACACACACACACACACACACACACACACACACACACACACACACACACACACACACACACACACACATGTACGTTATGTAAACAATAATACTGACATGATAATAATTAATGACTTTTTTATGCATTATGTAGAAAAAAATAGTCAATTATTATTATTATTATTATTATTATTATTATTATTATTATTATTATTATTATTATTATTATTATGTAGTCGTTCTCCACACAGTATTTTTAAAGTAATTGCATGTCGAGGAAGAAGAAGAGGAGGAGGAAGAGGAAGAGGAAGAGGAAGAGGAAGAGGGGGAAGAAGGGTGAGGAGTAATATTGGTCCTCTCTCTCTCTCTCTCTTCTCTTCTCTCTCTCCTCCCTCCTCCTCCATCATTCTCTTTCTCTCTATTTTCCTCCTTGTTCTCTTCTTCAGTAAGCAAATGCATGGAAATAGGGTCTCTCTCTCTCTCTCTCTCTCTCTCTCTCTCTCTCTCTCTCTCTCTCTCTCTCTCTCTCTCTCTCTCTCATAATTGTAGATAGGTGTGTTAATAGAGTAAAATTATTATTATTATTATTATTATTATTATTATTATTATTATTATTATTATTATTATTATTATTTTTACTGTTGTATGTAGTGTTGTTTATCACCATTGCCTCTTCTCAGCATTTACTTATTGTTCTCCCCCTCTCTCTCTCTCTCTCTCTCTCTTTTTTTTTTTTTTTTTTTTTTTTTTTTTTTTACTAATGACATGATGAAAATAATGATAATCTATAATTTTATCTTGTCTAATTTGTTATGTCTTGTATTACACCTTGTTTGTATTTCAGGGAAGCATAATTATTAAATACCACCACCACCACCACCACCACTACCACCACCACCACCACTACCAAAACAAATAATAATAATAATAATTGCATCGACTTGTCTTGCTGTTACTATTTACCTTCCACTTATTAATATGTATAATTATTTTTGTTATTTACGTTTTTTGTAACTCTAAAACCCCTAACATTGCTTCTCTTTGTTGTTTGTGTGTGTGTACGTGCGTGTGTGTAAGTGTGAGTGTTTAGCGTGTGTTCTTTACATGTGTGTGTGTGTATATGTGTGTGTGTGTGTGTACATGAACATAACAATCATATTAACGCCTTTTTGTATTTCTTGTTTAAATTTTTTGCCTATTTGTAAACAATTTGAATAACCTGCATATATTTCTTTTCTTTTCTTTTTTTTTTTTTTTTTGTTTGTTTTTTGTTTAAACATTCACTTGTGTCTACTACTCTTAACATACACAAACTGACCTTTCCTTTTTTTTTTTTTTTTTTGTTTTTTTTGTTTACTGTATAATGTGTACGTATGTGTGTGTGTGTGTGTGTGTTTGTGTGTTTGTTTGTTTATTTGTTTGTGTCGATTAATTACTACTATGCTGCATCGTTACTTATTCATTATAAATATTTTTTTTTTTTGTATTTCACTTAATTTTTTGTTTTTATTATTTCTCAATTCGACGTGACATGTTTCATCATTTTTTTAATTTATTTTTTTCATCTGTATAACATTTATCGCTTGTTCTCAATGCCAACAACATTTTGACCTTTTTTTTTTTTCTCTCTATTTATCATTTTTTTTCTTTTTCTTTTTTTTTACTCTCCATTTGCTAACATTCTCATCCTCCCCTTGTCATTATATTTACGTGTTCCTTGTACTGTTACCATTTACTACCATCACCATTATTATTTTTATTATTACTACTATTATTATTTCCGTCTCATCTCAAAACATTTCTTTTAACCATTTTTTTTTTAATTTACCGTTACATAAGAATTACTACGTATTATCATAATTATTTTTTATTCATTATTATTATCATGAATGTACAAGTTATTATTATTTTTCTATCATTTTCTTAATAGTTGACTGATTTGTCTTGTTTTTTTTTTTTTCTTTCTTTTCTTGACCGCCACGACAATAATGAAGATAGTCCTTGTTCACTGAGTCACTATAATGGATCATGATTCTTTTGCGTGATGATGACGATAATGAGGCCGAGGTGTTAAGCCGCGGCGCCCCCTCATCATCCACCTGGGTAGTTGTCTGCCTCGCAAACCTCCATCATCATCACCATCATCATTTTCACTATCATTATTGTTGTCATTCATCTTCGCGTTTCCATTCTACATTAACGCTCTTGTTATCGTCATTGTCAACATCATCATCATCATCACCGTCATCATCATCATCATCATCATCATCAATACTGTTACCATTGATGTTATTGTCGTCACTACTACTACTACTACTACTACTGCTACTACTACTACTACTACTATTTCAAGTAGTATTGTAATAGTATTTTTACCAGCATTATAGTTATAGTAGTTGTGGTGGTTTTTCATCACTTCCACCATCACCACCACCATTACTATCATCACCAATCTTAAAACCATCTACCTCACCATTAACCATCACCATCACCACCACCACCACCATTAACCATCACCATCACCATTAACCATCACCACCACCATCATCACCACCATATCGATCTTCATCAGTCACCGCATTACACACCACCACCACCGCCACCTCCACCACCACCACCGCCGCCGCCGCCCCTCCCCCCCCCTAGTCACCAGCGGGGTGTAATTAAGTACAAATTTGTCACGTAATGGCGTCCATCGCTGCCAGTGAGCCCCTCCGACCAGGCCGCGGCGACCACCACCACCACCACCGTCACCACCACCTCGCCACCACACCGTCACCACCACCACCACCACCGTCAGGTCAGCGGTACCGGAAAGCCGCCCCTCCCTCCTCTTCCCCTCTTTACTCTCCCACTATCTTCTCTCCCCTTTTAGTCCATTGCTAGCTGCTCGCCCCCCCGACTCTCCCCTCACCCCCACTGGCTAGGCGCTCCCTCAACACCCCAACACCCCCGCTCAGCTCAACACGCGGCTCCTCATGGTGTGGTGTTGCTCCCTTCCCCTGCCGGTCACTGCTCTCACTCCCCTCACTCCCTCCCCTCGCTCTCTGTCGCCTCCACACCCCGCCCCCCACGCACTCCACGCGCTGTTATAGGTTTGCTGGGCAGGCAACGGCGCCCCACTGGCCACTCTGCCCCTCCCCCCCACTGCTTGTCTCCATCTCGCCACGCGCCTGTTGCATGCCTCCTCAGTTGCCTCCTGTGTGCATGTTGCTTGCCTCTTAAGTTGAGATTGTGCTCTTCAGTTCCTCATGAGTGCAGGGGAACAGCGGCAGGGGTGGTCTTGTCAGTGTGTGCCTCGTTCCCTACCTCCCTTTTTGCCTCCTACCACCCCCCTGACCCCCTGTCGCCAACCCCACCCCTGCACTCCCCCCTAACCTCAAAAAAATGAATTCCACCCCACCAATTCCCCGCGGGCACTCAGATCCTATCCTCATCCCATCCCTGCCACCATTTTACACATACTATACTTTCCATTTTCTTTCCCTTGTGAGTCAGTGTTCCTCCCCGCGTCGCCTCCACTTCCCCCACGGTGGCTTCAGGGTTGCCACGGGGGAAGGGGAGGCGTGAGGTGGGTTTCCCTAGAGGTCTTGTCCCTGTGGTAGGACTTGAGTGCCCATGTGGGTTTCTAAAGAGGAAAAATTGACAGCACTAAGGAGAAACACAATAATGATAAAGTCTTCTGTGTTTATCTCTCTCTCTCTCTCTCTCTCTCTCTCTCTCTCTCTCTCTCTCTCTCTCTCTCTCTCTCTCTCTCTCTCTCTCTCTCTCTCTCTCTCTCTCTCTAACACCCTGGAGAGAGGTTTGTCTTCTCTTATATGCTGAGAGAGAAGGAGGCATTTTTTGTGTCTCCTTCATCTCCTCCTCCTCCTTCTCCTTCTCCTTCTCCTTCTTCTTTTTCTTCCCTTACTCCTCCTCCACCTCCTCCTCCTTGTTAAAAAGCCGACGGGGAATCCTGTAATCTATTTGACCTATATCCTCCTCCTCCTCCTCCTCCTCCTCCTCCTCCTCCTCCTCCTCTTCCTCACAGGGCCAGATTGAGCCTCTCTCAGGTCAGTGTTGCCTTAGAAAAACAAAATATAAAAGCGGGTCCTCTACTTGACCTCGCCTTAATTTCTCTCTCTCTCTCTCTCTCTCTCTCTCTCTCTCTCTCTCTCTCTCTCTCTCTCTCTCTCTCTCTCTCTCTCTCTCTCTCTCTCTCTCGTTAAATAGAAAGAGAAAGAGAGCCAAGTAAAAATGATGCTCTGAATGTCTCTCTCTCTCTCTCTCTCTCTCTCTCTCTCTCTCTCTCTCTCTCTCTCGCTCTCTCGCTTTCTCTCTTTCGGTTGGCGGGATTTAAATCAAACAAAACAAGACAAAAAAAAAAAAAACTGGTCTGCATCCTCGCTAAGGCTTTGTTTTCATGTTGGCTCTGGTTCCCGTGTCTCCTCTCTCTCTCTCTCTCTCTCTCTCTCTCTCTCTCTCTCTCTCTCTCTCTCTCTCTCTCTCTCTCTCTCTCTCTCTCTCTCTCTCTCTCTCTCTCTCTCTCTCTCTCTCTCTCTCTCTCTCTCTCTCTCTCTCTCTCCTCTCTCGACTGTAAAGCCATCCTCTCTCTCTCTCTCTCTCTCTCTCTCTCTCTCTCTCTCTCTCTCTCTCTCTCTCTCTCTCTCTCTCTCTCTCTCTCTCTCTCTCTCTCTCTCTCTCTCCTCCTCCTCTTGCAGCTCTTCTTCAACACTGCAGTCGCCGCTCCTTCACTTTTGCAGCAGCAGCCCCCAACCACCACCACCACCCCAATAAACACCCCCTCCACCCACCACCCCTCCACACACACACACACACACACACACACACACACACACACACACACACACACACACACTGCAGCAGTTTCTCTAGTCCCCCTTTCATTCTGTCTCTTATTTGCCACCAGCTGATCACCGTGTCCCCCTCCCCCCTCCTCCCTTTGCTGCTGTACCCCCTTTGGCTGGCTGTGCTACCTCCCCCCACACCTCCCAGATCCACCCTCCCCCCACCCACCACCTCCACACATCCTCCTCTCCCCCTCCACCACAATCCCCCCCTTACCCTGCGTTTCGTTAAGTCCTCGTTTCTCTGTCTCTCTTTCGTCAATGGTATTTTTGATGTCATTTTTTGTGGTTTAGTCACGAAAGGGGTAAATATTTGGTGTAGCCTTGTGTTGCGCCCTCAAAAGTGGCCGTAAAGGTGACAATATGGATGGCAAGGATTTACTCAGATCTGTACGCCTCGCCTCGCCTAGTCTAGCCTCGCCATGTCTTTTTGTCTGTCTGTCTGTGTGTCTGTCCAGGGAGAAAAAGTAATGGACTACACTTTTATTTTTGTGTTGGCCGCGCGGTGACGGTGTTTTGACATTTTTGACTCACCTGGCGCGCTGTTAAAATTTACCTGTCCATAGATACCTGGCGTGTAACGTAACTTGAGGCGCGGTGGATGAATCAGGCGAACACACACACATACACAAAAGAAAAAAATACAAACAAACAGAATCAAAACAAACCTTGCACTAACGGAAAGAAGGAAAGAAAAAGGCGGAAAAAGAACGAGGACTTAGCGAAACCGGCACGTGACCACGCCCACCACGCCCACCACAGCCCGCCCTGCCCCACACAGCCACACACACGCCCTGCCCGCCCCTTAGTCCCTGGTGTCCCCGCTGCTACAAAGGGCTAGCTGCTGTAGGTCGCTCTTCTGCCTGTAGGTGTGTCGGGAGTTTCAGCGTGGGGCGTGCAAGCGGCCAGAAGTTGAGTGTCGGTTCGCGCACCCCCCCGACCATGTGTGCACGAGTGACGAAGGCACAGTCACAGTTTGCATGGACGCTGTCAAGAGCCGCTGCTCCCGAGAACCCTGTCGCTACTTCCACCCTCCCCCGCACCTGCAGGCACAACTCAGGGCCAGCCAGGGCCGCGTCGCACATCACCAGGCCGTGGTAGGCACCTCCTCCTCCTCCTTCCCTCCCTCCTTCCTCCTTCCCTCTTCCTCCTTCCCTCCTCCTAAGACTCCTGTTACATCTCCTCTTCCTTGTCATTCAGTGCCTCGTCCTTGTCACCTACTAGTGCAAGTCCTACATATACATCCTCCTCCTCCTCCTCCTCCTCCTCCTCCTCCTCCTCCTCCATGGTCCATAGTTATTCTCCTCATCCTTATCCTTTTTATCTCATCTCCACTCATCTCTCATCTCCACCCTCACCGCCACCTCATCACCTCCTCCTC
>NC_059266.1:6733038-6773038 GCF_017591435.1 Portunus trituberculatus | reverse complement strand
CCCTGCCGGGGCCGGGGGGCCAGGTCGAGGGCCACGACACCACCACCTCCACCACCACCTCCACCGCCGCTAACAACCACCACGCTGCTGCTTCCTCCGCGCAACCCCCCACCACCTCCTCCCCCACCCCCACCACCACCACCACCAGTTCCCCCCCTTCCTCCAGCAAGGCCCTTCACTCCTCCTCCTCTTCCTCCTCCTCCTCCTCCTCTGTGGGCGGGGGGGAGCTGGTCCCGGCCTCCCCCGTGGCCCTGGGCTCCCAGCAGCCGGTCAATGTCTTCTACACAGGCTATGCCCTCAGCAAGGGCCTGCGCCCCCAGATGAGGGCCCCAGCCAGCCACCATGGCTCTGCCATCATGGCCCCCATGCATCACCCAATGACTGCCATGGGCTTTGCCCCGCCGGCTTTGCCATCCAGCACCCTGTCAAGCTTCAGCCCCAGCATGGGTGCCCCCATCACCACCCTGAGCATGCCGCCCTTTATGAGCAGCAGCCAGCAGCTGATGAGCCCTGCCATGACCACCAATCCCCTGGCAGCGGCAAGCATGGGCATGGGGCTGGGCGGGGCAATGCACCCCAGCCTGGGGGGCCTCACTGCTGGCATATCCCCTAGCATGGGTGGCATGACTGGCATGACCGGCCTGGGTACCCTGGGGGCCGGGATGCCTCTGATGATGCCCCAGACCCACATGTCCTCCCTGTACCCCTCCCAGTACACCAGTCTGCCCAGTAACACCGCCTTTGCCCAGGGTGGGGAGCAGCCCAGCAAGAGGCTGAAAACTTCCTAAGCGTGTGTGTGCATGTGGGTGGTGCGGCCGCGTCCTCCCTCGCTCCACACGGCGACGCCAGCTCTAGTGGACTCTAGTCACGCCACTACTAACATCTACTAGTGTCGCTCTAGGACACACAGTAACTCACTAACTGGCCCTCTTGAGATCGCTGACGCAGCACGTGTACTGTTGTTGTACCTCCCTGTTGGCGTCCTTGTTTGTCGAGGTTTTACACTTAATGATTTTTAGTCTTATTAAAGTATTTGAGACACAATAGTCGTCCATCATAACTGAGACTCCCCAAGTCTTTTTATTTGCTTTCAATTGACACGGCAGAGCAGACTTGCTGCATGTGCGCTGGTAACCGGGGGTGACGCCTGCATGGTACCCACTACCCAGCTCCACCGTGTTTGTGACTTGTGATGCACGGAGACCGCACCCCCCGCCCCACTCGCCCCGACCCTCCCTGCAGTGGCAGGAGGGCCAGGGCGGGGCACCATGGAGGGGGAGACGAAGTGGTTTCAAAAGTAGTCAGTACCATGAAGGGCTCAGGGGGTTGTGTCACACTTACCTCCTCAGCTTTCCTTCCCTGCTTGCCCCCCATAACCCCCTGCTTGCCCCACAGTTCAACCCTTTACTCGCTCTCTCCACAGCCCCTCCCCCTCCTGGGTGCCCCACCACATTCTCCCTCCTTGCAGACCCATGACACACATCCCATGCCCCCTGCCCTCCGCCCACTTCCCACCTCCACCCCCACCCATATCCCACCTCCACCCACCTCTCCACTACCCACCTCAATCCACCCACCACCCAAGTTAGGCTCCCTTGCCCATTTGCTTATTGTCCAAGGGCCCCCCATCCCACCTTACCTCACCCAACCCCACCTCACCTCCACCCATCCCCTGCCCCTCACTCCTGTGTGTTGCCCCAGTCCCCCTGGAAGGCCGGGTCACTGCTGTACTGCCCCCCCCACCCCCGGCCACTTGCCCGTCCTATCTGCACTGCAAAGACTCCAGTGAAGTTGTTTTCTATCCGTGCCGCCCCACCCTGCCGGCCGCCCCGCCCCGCCGCCCCGCGCCACCACTCACTGCAAAATCTGGCTTGGCCGACGGTTACTGTGGATTTCATTTGCATGTTGAGCTTCAGGAAGAGAGGGAGCGCAGCGGGGCGGGGCGGGGCGGGGTGGGCGGGGCGGGGCAGGGCGGGCGGGTGCCGTCTCCGTGTAGTCCCAGCATTCCCAGTACTATTGTAGCACTACCGTGCCATGCTCACGTCCCAACTTGATGTGATGGTAACTCTAGGTATGGGTCGTGTTGATGTGCCTGTGTAATGCTTCCCTCTGGTAGCGGCCCGCTGGTGCCGCCACGCCCGGCCTCACCACACATCTGCTCTGTCAGACATCATCAGTTTTTGTTGGACTGCTCTCATCTTTTGTCTTTTATGTAATCCTATTGATTCTGTTTTTATCATTATTATATTTGCTAGCTTTTAGTGCTTCTCCAACATTGGTCTGGGTATCCAGTATGTGTACCATCTGCCTGTGTACTTCGGTCCTTTAACTGATACAGAAATACTGGCCTATGTATAAGGATATTTTTAAAAATAATAAGTCTGTAGAATGCATGATATTGTGTTTGATTTCTGCTTGACTCTCTTACTGTTTACTGCTCCTGTCCCCGGCATGGCACTAGAGTCTTGGTCAGGTTAGCGTAGCTCACGCCCGTCTGCTAACTCTCTCTCGCTTACAGCCTCACAGTGGTCCACGGGCTCTTTCCTCGCCCCAGCGGCCCACCTGGCCTGCCTTGTGCCCAGTGTCCTGCCCCGGGAACCCTCCCTCGGGCCGCACACGGGGCACTTGTAGTCCAGGCTGAGCCTCTGGGGCACTTTGTCATCCTTCCTCTCTCTCTCTCTCTCTCTCTCTCTCTCTCTCTCTCTCTCTCTCTCTCTCTCTCTCTCTCTCTCTCTCTCTCTCTCTCTCTCTCTCCTCTCCCTCTCTCTCTCTCTCTCTCTCTCTCTTTCTCTGTGCTCACCTCCTTTGCCTGTCCCCACCCCCTTCCTGCCGTGCCTACACCTCCACCACACACCTTACACACCCGCCCACCGCCTCACAGGTGTGCAGTGTTCAATTAGTCTTGGCAGCTCCTGAGTCTCACCTGCCAAGTAATTTTCACCTGTGTGTCACCTGCTTGCCTCAGGTGGACCCAGCTGGTGCTTGATTAGGACAGGTGAGGCTGAGGGGCAGAGGCTGCACCATGTGTGGGGTTGGAGTGTGCCTGTGTCTGTCTGCTTGTGGTGAAGGGCGGGGCGGGGTGGGGCGGGGCAGGCAGGGGGCGGGGCTGCCTGGTGGACACTCACACACTGGGGTAGGGACATCCACGACCCACTGGGGGAGAGTGTGTGGGGCTGTACTGTAGTGATGGGTGTGTGTCTGGTGGTCTGTCTCATGGTTAACCAACAACAACAACAACATCTACAACACCTTGGCTTCTTAATTTTGTAAACATAGTGGTCTGATTTTGTTTATTTTATTAACAGCTTACCATTACTCTACCTGAGATCAAATTAATGACATAAAAAGACTAATTCCTATTTGTAATATACTCAATTTTTCTGCCTTGAAGTAGTGTACTGCTGATTGGCTTGTCACCCTGCGCGGATGTGTGTGTGGATGTGCAGGTGTGTGGAAGGCGTGTGTGGGTGTGCGTGTGTGCGGGTGTGTGTACGCATCTACTAGTGAATGTGCATGACAGCGTGTTTGTATACCTCAGTGTGCATCTTGTCCCGTGCGCATGAGTGTGTGTGTGCGTGTGTGTGTGTGTGATCGCGCGTGTGAGTGTGCACATGTAGAGGGTGAGCTGGAGGTGCACTGCGACACACTCCCCAGCGGGTCGTGGGTTCTTCCTTGAGCTGCGGGCGTGAGCTGACCTATGACCTAAAGCGACCTCAGTCTTAGACACACCATGAAAGCCTCTGAGCAGTGACTGGGCAAGACAAAGCAACTAGCAGAGAGATGGGCCTCAGATGCTTGGTGGTGGAGGCGGCCCGGGGTGCCCTAAACACCATTAACTCACTGTCCTGTGTCTCACTCACCATCGCTGCATCACTCTCTGACGCTCTCCGCTTCACATAAACACACCCCATGCTGTCCTGCCTCCCCGTCTCCCCCCCGTACCGCCCCGCATCCCTCCACCCATTCTGTCGTGGCCGTGGTGTGTGTCTCGGCCACGACATGCGGGTGGAGTGGGGGGAGTGGTGGCGGGGGGGCGTTGTGGAGTGAGGACCGGAAGACCTTTTATTTTTGTTTTGATTTGGTTTAGTTCAGTGGGTGAGTGGGTGAGCACAGGCCCCTCCATCCCCCTCACCCCTCACACCCCCTGCCTGCCATGACATCAGCTGCAGCATGGAGGACTGGGCTGCTGGGGAAGGGGCCGGGGGGTGAGCAGGGGTGTGAGGGGGCAGAGCCTCTAGGGCGGCACGGTCCCCTCCATGCCCGCAGTGCAGGGCGGGGCAGGAACCACCACACACACCAGGAACAAGCAGTCCAACAAGCTTCTCATTGTTTTGATTCTTGGTTCTTTCCCGTTCAGTGTGCTGACTCCCTCCACTGTGTTGTCATGAGAGTGGTGTTGCTGCTTCCCTCCCTCTCCCTCCCAGCCTTTGTTGTGCCCACAGGCAGTATCACGCTTGCTGTCCCAGAGCTCCCTCCCCCGTCCCCCCCAGGCCGCCACCACCCACACTTGTAAATTGCTAGTACAAACAGTGCAAAGTTTCAACAAACTAAAATAAACACTAATCCATTGCTGCCATTAACCTCACTCAGCTCTATCAAGTAGCAGTGTCGAGTCTCTTGTTGATGCACCGGGCAGGGCTGGCGCGGCGCCCCGCACCGCCCTGCACCGCCCCAGACTGGTTGTTCCTGGCTGTGCTGGGGGTAGTTGGCCGGACGGGCTGTGAGGGTGTGGCTCAGTTGTGTGAGGTCTGTGAGGCACCCCAGGGGTGGCAGACCCTGTGGGGAGGCCGGTGGGGCATGGGATGGCAGACCACTAAAATCTTGTACTGTAATCACCTTGACCCTAACCTGTTGCATGGTGCAGAGCGGCTGGCGGGCAGGCCAGGGAGCACTGCGTGACACACACCTCGGTGTGTGCGTGCCGGAGCTCTGCTGAGCCTCACCTGCCCCAGCGGCTCCTCACAAAAGACTGGGACTTCCTGTGCACGCTACGCCACACTTGAGCGCTGGCTGTCGCCTCTCTACAACTCTAGAGTGATGGGTAGGGGGAGGGGAAGAGTGACTGGGAGGGGGTCAATCTCTCCCAGGTGACCTGTAAGCCTCAGCCTGTCATGTGATGCCCTAGACATTGGTTCCTCCACCACCACACCACGTCACCTTCACTGTGTCCAGCTCCCCTGGGCCGGCCAGGAGAGGCAAACCGCACCACCGGGGAGTGTGTGTGTGTGTGTGTGTGTTTTGCCTCTCTGTGCCGCCCGGCTGTCAATTTCAGCAACACTGAGCTCCCTTGTGTCGCAGTAATGCTTACTCCTAGACATTTAACAAGCATCTAAATATTGCTGTGCTTTTGGGGATATAAATATATTAAAGTCTCTCTTGAGGCATCTATTTTTAGATATATACATATATATATTTATATATATACATATCATAGACCTTTGTTTGCTGTTCAAAGCACTCCTCCCACCCTGTTGCCAGCTTGTGGTTGTGGGTGTGTTGTACATAAAGTACTGTACTAGTGGCCTTGTGGATGGACATGGAGTGGCTTCCTGATCATGGCTTTAGTCCTCCCCTGTTTGGCATTGTGGTGAGAGTCTGCTCGATAAGTGCCTCCAGTACACATTGCCTGCGTTACTGGCCCCCGGGGTGCAGCTTGGGGTGTGGGGCGCCTGTGGGTGTAGAGGGTGACAGCAGCAGGCCGTTGTGGCGTCCGGTGCTCTCCCTTCCACTGCATTGGCCACCACTCACGTAACTTTAACAACCACGTCTTTTGCAAAACCTCACGGCTTGAGTTTGACGCTGAAGTCTGGCTTTTGGTTGAGTTGTGAGTGGTTAGCGCAGGTTTCTGTAGACTAAACCTGCTGTAAGAATACTCCATGAGAAACATCCTTGTTGTTTTTTGTAGATATGTTTGGAAATTTTAATCATGCTTGAATAATTTTTCACTCTGCATCCAGTACTTAAGCCTCAGTCCGGTCAAAGACAAGAAGTATTGATCCTTGCCCAGTGTCCTCATAGTTCTCTTTACTTGTCCTCCCTCTTGTTGCTCCAGACCAAAATTGAGTTGCCCAACGCAGTACTTGCTCAGAGGTAATTGAAAAGGTGAATAGAGATATGACTAGCTTCTCAGAGCCCCGTACAGAGGAGACAGTGTAGAGCAGGTGCCACCGGGACCGTCCCAAAGGAAACACCAGAAAAGAGTTGATATTCTCACACAAACGGGAACAAATGGAACAGATCAAAGAGTGGGAACAGTACCAGAGCAGAGCGTGTCCATGTGTGGTACTGCCGCAGCCAAATAATTTACCACACCACAACTTTCTCGCCTCTATTCGGAACACCATAAAAAAAAAAGTGGATTTTTTTTATATATATATATATTTTTTCACAATTTATCACACTTTTTATATATACATTTTGATACACGTGTGATTTTGACATTTTCCTGCAGACTGTGACTTCTAAAATGAATCTCCGTTGTATAATGTAGAATAGTGCTCACAATTTTCCACACTTTACAAACTTTTTCTAGTCTTGCATAGTTGTACACAAAATTTTGCAGTTGTATATTTGTACTTACAATTCACGGGAGTTTTTTATTCTTTCACTTTTTATTTTATTTTCTTTTTTACATGCAAATTTCACAGGTTTTATATCACGGAGCTAATAGTGTAAAGAATGATGACATACAACAATTATTACAGGCAGTCTTAGTAGCTTCTGTCACTTTTATATCTCTGGTTTCATTTTCATTTTACATAATATTTTCCTTCAATTCCTTCATTCATTCACTCACAGTTTACAGAAATTTTGCTCCACTTTTCAATATTCAATCAAAATATTCAGTTGTTCATAAGATTTAGTTCACACACTTTTTTTCCCCAATTTTTTTTTTTTTTTTTTTTTATTTATTTTTTTTTTCTATTTTTCATTCACTTACAGTTCATATAAATTTTGCTTGACTTTCCAATATTCATCAAAATTTTCAGTAGTTCTCATAAGGTTTAGTTCACACCTCTTTTATTCAATTTGGTTTATTTATCTATTATCTATTATTATTATTATCTATTAGTTATCTATTTGGTTTATTTATCTATTTATTTTTATCTATTTAGTAGTTCTCATAAGGTTTAGTTCTCATCTCCCTTTTTTTTTTTTTTCAATTTGGTTTATTTATCTATTTATTTTTATCCACTTACAGTTCACATAAATTTTGCTTCACCTTCCAATATTCAATCAAAATATTCAATGGGTTCTTTTTTTTTTTTTTTTTCTCAATTTGTTGTTATTGTTATTTTTAGTTTTCATTCACTTCAGTTCACTTAAATTTTGCTTCAGTTTCCACTATTCATTAAAATATTCAATAGTTCTCATAAAGTTTAGTTCACACACTTCTTTTTCTTAATTTGTTTTCATTCATGTTTATTTTTATCACTCACAGTTCATATAATTTCACCTCACTTTCCACTATTTATCAATCAATATATTCAATAGTTCTCATAAGACTTAGTTCACACACTTCTCTTTTTTCTCACCCTTTATTTCTTTATTTTTCATTCACTCACAGTTCATATAATTTCACCTCACTTTCCAGTATTTATCAATCAAAACACTCATAAGGTTTAGTCCCCACACCTCTCTTTGCTCCCTGTGTTCCTTGCCTTCCGCTGTCCGTCACAAGGCTCAACCCTCCATTCCCTCCGCTCTTCATCCAGAAAATTAAGTCTTGTTGTAATATTCTTGGGTCCTTCCTGGTGATCGTTCATCTGTTATTTTCCGCCCCGCTGGTCCATAAAATTAGCTTTAGCAATTGAAACAAGCGTGTGTGTCGGACCGCTCCAGATTTTTTTTTTTTTTTTTTTTTTTCTTAAGAGGTATTGCAGTTTTGTTGAGGTTTTGCTTATTTTGTTTTATTGATTGATTTTTTTTTTTTTTGTATTGGTTTGTGATTGGGTATTCTTATCGAGGGATTGTCTCTTTCTGTGGTTATTTTTGTTGTTTTCTCTAATGGATTAGTGGTTGGAAATGTTTATCAAGATGTTGTCTATTTCTTTTAGCTTTTCCATTTTCTTTTTTTTCATTAGTGATTTAAAATGTCTATCAATAACGTTTTCTATTTTTTTTTTTTTTTTTTGGTGCAGTATTTTCATCAATATTTAACGATTAGTGATGGGGAAATTCAGTTACCAATTGGATGTATTGACTGTTACTATTTTTTCCATTCCTTATCCATCAAATATTACAAGTACACCCTGCTCTTAATGTCCTTTCTCTTCAACTTCCTGTCATTTCCGATCACTTTACTTCTTATACTGTTAATCCTCAACTTCCCACATGAGTAAGGACAAGGTGTTAGAAGCAGTGTGGGTTTGGGAAAGATGGCTGCTGCTTCCTTTGTAATCTTTATGTTGCAGTTCACACCAGTTAGGCTTCCTTGCTTCACCTTCCTAGCACCTATCACTCCATCAGGCAACAGGACAGCCTAGGCAGAACACACATACTGCTAAACACTACATTTGTATAGAATTTTGTATGTCTGGAATGGCAGTTTTTTTATACCTGTGAAATTTTTATACATCTGTAGCTTTGTAGTGAGCATATGCCACTGTAGGACGTTCTCAAGGTGCTACTTGTACACTCAGGGAGAAAATATCTTCATTTCTGTGACTGACAACTTGTAGTACACTTGTGGGCAGCTGCTGTGTGTGTGTGGCACCACTGTAACACTGGCGTAGCACCTCACTAATGTCCTGAACCCCACACTCCGCTGGGTTCAGATGATGGGTGAAGATATATCTTTGCCGAGTGTACTGCAGAGTGTCTCACCAGTGTTTTGCCGGGGGAGTGGATGTTCCAAGCGAAGCGAGGAAGAGCTGTGGTGTCGATGTTTTTGCGGTATTTTTTATTTATTTTTTAATTGTCATTTTTTAATTGAGTGTTTCTTATTTGGCTGACGGTGTATCACGATGGGCGGAGCCTCTCTCCCGTCCCCCTGAGGCTGCCCAGGGGGAAGCTGTGTGGTGCCAGACAGGAAAAAAAAAAAGTTTAAAAGACCTGATTGCATCTTCATATGCAATGCCTAGCAATGATGATAATGGTGACTAGTATACTGATGATATTGATGGTGATGATGATGATGATGAATTTGTACTGTACTGTGTGTGTGTAGGTGAGATAACGTGCTATCACAGCACTGCCCCACCAAAATATTCCACACCCTACAAACAGAACCTGAGAAAAACACTCCATATTTTTTCCTCACATGATACGGACACACAGTCACACAGTAGGCCGCTGGACGACCCAAGGCTACATTCCCCTGAGAACAGCACAGCACACGTAGGACCTGACTGTGCGCTTGTGTGTGTGCGGCCCGGGACCCTCTGTGTGTTAGGGGAGAGAGGGAGTGGCACAGCAGGGTGGCACTAGGGGAGGTCAGGGTGCCAGGGGGTGCCAGGTTGCAGGACGAGTGCTTAGGGACGGTGAGTGAGTCAACACGCCACACGCCACTTTGCCTTTACCTCTGAGGAAGGAGCTCGCAGCTGCCTGAGAAAGAGAGAGAAAGAGAGAGCATGTCAGTGTTCCGGACTGGGGCAGCTGCTGACGGGGCTTCATGACCAGTCCGCCTTCGGGAGACTAACGCGTATGTCACCCGCTCTCTCAAGGTAACAAATTATTCAGCCCAAGAATAGTGCCACACCTGGTCAACTTTTAGTATTTTCCTGTGTACTACTACTACTTACTACTACTACTACTACATGTTTTCATTGCCACATCTATTATACATATACTGCTATGGTAATATTTATATCATCTACTACTACTACTACTATTACTGCCAGTCACTCTTGGGCTCCTTGTCTGTTTCTCAGTTCATTTTTTTCCAGAGTGACTTTACAGCACTTGCATTCCCCCTCCCCACACAAAAAGATATTCCAGTTAGTTTCCATGCTTCAAAATTGAGTCACAGTACTGCCACATGACTTTCAGCACTCAAAATTAACAACAAACCTTAAGAGTTCAAACTAGGTGCTGAAAAAAAAACTCATTAACTTTGAGGATGTTTTTGAGGTTCCAGTCAAGTCAATCTGCCATGAGCACCCAACTAGAGGGAAAAAGAATAAGAGATAACTTTAGTATATATATTCCGCATGACAGCCAATACGCGGGAATACTCTAGACTTTAGTACTGAGTGCATGGAAGCCTCATTGACCTGCGCCTTTGAGTTGAATTGCATGTGCCTCACCCGAATAAGCTTTTAAGGGAATCCCGGCCTTCTGGTCAGCGCTTGAGGGTGACTTTACCATGTCTAGCCTTGGATTGCATGTCTCAGCGCCTGCACGTAAGTATATCAGCTGATTTGTTGACATTGTTTTTAATCTGTTATCCATTTTTTTTTTTTTTTTTAATTCTAACCTTTCTTTATTTTTTTAATCCATTTGTTTTCCTTTCGCACTCACCACACCATCTTCGCTTTCCATGTTTTGTGACTGTTGTTCTTTTCCTTCACATGCACGCCATTCACCGGACTGAACTGCACTCTGCACGCTGCCTGCCTGGCCTTGCACCGACCCACTGTGACCGGCTCCACTCCACCACACACCCATGCACGCTGCCCGCCTCCACACACCCACAACCCCCACCACACACCACAACCTGCCTTTCCTCCACCCGTCACACACCCACGCCTCTCCTGTGCTTGCATGAACTCCAAACGCACACTGCTTATCTCTGTGTGACGTGTTTTCTTGGTTTTCCTTCCTCATCTCTCTGTGTTCCTGTGTTCCTGTCTGTGCCACGCCCACACACGCTGCCTTGCTTTGCTCCACAGCCACCACAGCCTCTATAATACCCAGCAACGCCACCTCTGTAGTCTACACTGATGAGAATGGACAGGTACCACCACCACCACCACTGCCACTGCCATCGCCGCCACCCTCACTGCAGTAGCCTCAGCACCTCGACTCACCCAAGCTTCTTTGTATCTGTGCTTGCTTCGCTGCCTCTCACCACAGTTTAGCTTCACCTGGCTTCTGCTTTTGCCTCCTAGATAGCTGCTTCTCTGACACATATGATTTTACCTTTTTGTGTTTTATCTGCTATTCTGAGTGTGTTTTTTTTGCTGTTTATTTTTTTCTCTTTTTTTTCTTTTTTTTTACCTCTTGTCCCTTGCAGAGCTTGTTGGCGAGGGTAAGTAAAGAGTCAGACTAGCTGGTGGTGAGGTGACTGGTATCATGGTATTGTTACTGTTGCTGTTATTGTTATTGTTGCTATTGTTGTCAGTGCAGTGTGTTTTATATATATATATATATATATATATATATATATATATATATATATATATATATATATATATATATATATATATATTTTTTATTTAGTATTCACATTGGATTGTTTGTGTGTGTATGTGTGTGTGTGTGTGTGTGTGTGTGTGTGTGTGTGTGTGTGTGTGTGTGTGTGTGTGTAATGTGTCTTGTGTGTGTTGTTAGTGTAATGTGTGTGTTGTGTTTGTGTGTGTGTGTGTGTGTGTGTGTGTGTGTGTGTGTGTGTGTGTGTGTGTGTGTGTGGTCTATTTTTCTTGCTTTTTTTTATTGTAACAAGGGAAAAGCTGGCCAAGGGTAACATGAAAAGAAAGAAAAAAAGAAATCCACTTAAATACCAGCCATAAAGTCTTTGTGTGTGTGTGTGTGTGTGTGTGTGTGTGTGTGTGTGTGTGTGTGTGTTCAGGTTATCAATAGGAAGAGTCAGTCATTCATAACATTACAGACTTACTAATAAAATGGTGTAAGGTTGAATAATGATAACTTTTTAGGCAACATTCACTTCACTATAGTTATCAATTTTTTTTTACTTCAATTTATCACAAAGTATTAGAAATTTTCCGATCATTATATTACAGTGTTTGTTTATTCAATTTCCTATTTTTTTAAGAAGACTTGCATTATTTATTCAGTTTGTTGTTTTTCTATAGAGATTTGCATATTATTTTTATTTTTCTTAGCATACAAGGAGTTTATACATTAAGAGTGAGTCTCCAGTGTATATCAAATGAATGGTGGTCTACCTTCATATATTCTATTCATTTATTAATTTCTTACATTTGTTGGTGACTAAGATAATTATGGTACACACTAGTCTTCTTTTCTCTAGTACATTTTTTCCACCTCACTTTCTTCCCCCCTTTTTTTATTGCCTATTTTTTCCCCATCCGCTATTTTTCCCATCTTATTTTCTCTCACCTTCTTCCACTTTTCATATGTATTCCCCACATTCTCCATTTCTGTTATTTTTTTCCCCTTTCTGCTACATTTTCCCTCATTCTTTTACTTTTCCTCATCCTCCTCCCCTTTCTTCTATATTTTCCTTTACCTTTCTTTCACCTCTCCTCAGCAAAATTTTCCCCTTTTATACCTTTCCTCCTTTACCATGCACATATTTTTCTATTAATATCCCCCCCCCACCTCTCAGTATTTCCCTTACATTCACCTCCATGATATATTTTTTCCCCTCGTCCTCTCTCGGTCTCCCCTTGTCATGATATATTTCCCCACGGCAGGCAGTCAAACACCAGGTTGCCTCCACCAAACATTTACCTCCCTTGCCAAACTGACCTTCCCAAATTGGCCAAACATTATTGCCCAGTGAATCATTAACCTGACCTTTGCTTGTCTCAGAATGGCCCTCATTGTTTTGTTCTTGCCCTAACTTGGCCTGACGTGACCTAACTTAACTTCATTCTAATTAATCTTCTTTGTTTCTTTATTTCTTTTTCTTATTGTTTTTGTTATTTTTCTAGTTTAGCTTTTTTTCCTCTTTCTTTTTCTGTGGGAGTTTATTTCTTCTTTCATTTTCTCTTTTGTTCATGTTCTTTATCTATCTGTCTCTTTTTCTCTCTTCATTTTAGTTTTTTTTTTCTCATTTTTTTCCTTGTTTATTTTTCTATCTTTCTTTTTTTTTCTTCCTTTGTTTTGTGTTTATATTTCTTTCTTCATCCTTCTCTTTCTCAACTCCTTGCTTTCTTTCCTCTCTTTCTCTGCATTTGTTTATTTATTTATTTATTTTTTACTTCATATCTCATCTCTTCATTTCTCTTTCCTTCTCTCTCTTACTTTCCTTCTCCCTTTCTTTACATCTTTTCATTCTTTTCTTTCTTCTTTATCTCCTTCAACCATTTCTCTCTCAATCTCTCTCTTTGTCATCTCTCCTCACCTTTCCCTTCTCTCTCTCCCTCTTTCTCTTTGTTTTCTTTTCCTCTCTTTTATCTTCTTCCTTTTCTCTTTGTATCTTTTGTTCACCTTTGTTTCTCCTTTCCTTTCCTTTTCTTTATCTAATTTCTTTGTCTTGTTATATTCTTTTTTCCTTGTTTTTCTCTCTCTCTCTCTCTCTCTCTCTCTCTCTCTCTGCACAGAAAATTGAGAAGAGATTAGCGGTCCAGTGAAGCATAGTGGTTCATTGATTATATCTTCCGCTGCCCTCAGCAAGTTTAGGGAACGACTTTTTATTCCTCAAAAGTCAATGGCAGTTTGCTCGCTCTAAAAAGGGATAAAAAAAAAAAAAAGATGAGATGATTTGTTTCTTTTTTTTTTTTTCTTGTCTCTTGCTCTCTGTCTCTCTTTTTCTTTTGTTTTGATGTTTTTTTTAGTCTTTTTTGTTTTCTTAGCTTTTGTTCCTGTTTTTTTTTTTTCTATTCTGTTTTTTGCTTTTTTTTCTATGGTAGTTTTTTTTTTCTTATGCCTTTCTGTACCATTTCTTCTTTTCTCTTTCTTGTATTTCCTTGTTCCTATCTTCCTTTTCTTTTCCGGTCCTTTTATTTATTTATTTATTTATTTTTTTACCTTTTCCAGTACTTCATTTCTTTCTTTTCCTTTTCTCCTATTATCCTTCTTTGTCTTCTTCATTCCCTTCTCTTTTAAGACTCCTACATTCCATATTTTTACACTTTCACCTCTAAACAGTCTGTACAAAAGGAGGAAACTCATATGCAATCCTTCTTTCCTCCTCTTCTTCTTGTTTACATATCTCTCCATTTACTCCCCCTCTTTCTTTTTCCATTTTTTATCATCTGTCGTCCTTCTTTTCACAGTCAACACACTCCTTTATTTTCATTCCCTCCCCACACTTAAATTTCTTCCCTTTGTTTGCGGTTCCCAGAGCAGAAACGGAATTTTTGGCCATCATTTTTCCTGCGGGCAATAAATCTATGTCAATATTAACAAACCGCTTCTCATCTTTCTCTCTGTCTTCTCTCCTTCCCTCCTTCTCCTTTTCTCTCTCTCTCTCACTTTTTATTTCTTTTTTTTCTTCTTTTTCGGCAAATTGCATTCACTCATGTCACTTTTTTCCTTTTTTCCGAGAGGGAGGGTCAGTTTTTTGTCTCATCTGTGGTGGAAACACAGGCATGGCAAGGCAATGACACACTCAGCCAATATCAGTGAAAAAACGCATTAATCCAAGTCTCTGTTAATGAATTGATGTCATTTCTCCGCCTCCCACTCACTGATTAAACCGTCCCTCCCCCACCCCCACAAAAAACAGGAAAAAGTTACAAAAAATATACATGAACAAGCAGGTCAGGTCAGAGTGGAGGGTGAAATATTGTTGCTGTACATAACATAGACATTTTAAACCTCTTTGTTATAAGCACTTCCAATTATCAGAGTGAAAAGTTATTGTTTCTCGGTTAAAATTGAAAAAAAAAGTGATAAAGTAAAAAAAAAAATTGTGTTGCAGTGTTGCCATGTAGGATATTCATTGATTTCTTAGGCAATACTAGTGTTCATGTATTTCCAGTGTTGATTAAGTGTTTATCTAATTTGCTTAATTTATATTATTATTTTCAACCTTCATATCTTTTTCTACATTTCCAACTAAGTAAACATTTGATTAATTGTCTACCTCATCTTCTGTTCTTATTTATTTGTTTTCTTCATCTCTCATCCCTTCTCTATATTTCTGATTAATTAAGGAAACATTTCTCTGTCTTCCTCCTTCAGTTTTTTTTTTTTTTTATTCTTTTTTTTTTTTTTCTGGCTATCTTCTTCTCTCATGTCTTCTTCCTCCCAATCCATCACTTTTCTCCCTTGCTCAAGTTTGTTATTAGTTTTTGAGGTTTTCTGTATTAGTTTTGGCTTCCTTAGGTTTCTCATTTCCTCCTCCTCCTCCTCCTCCTCCTCCTCCTCCTCCTCCTCCTCCTCCTCCTCCTCCTCCTCCTCTTCCTTCTCTTCTTCCTCCTCTGTGCAGTTTGAATAAGTTATTTTCTGAGAAGTCTCCATGTGTGTGTGTGTGTGTGTGTGTGTTTTGGAAAACTTCTGGACACCTTTGCATATAATTTAGACCAGGTAATTTGCAGATCCACACACTCTCTCTCTCTCTCTCTCTCTCTCTCTCTCTCTCTCTCTCTCTCTCTCTCTCTCTCTCTCTCTCTCTCTCTCTCTCTTTCCTTTTCCTCTCTTCCAACTTCTTCCTTTTCTCATTCTATCTTTTGTTCTCCTTTGTTCTCCTTTCCTTGCCCTTCCTTAATTTCTGTCTTCTTATCTTCTTCCTTTCCTTGTTTTCTCTCTCTCTCTCTCTCTCTCTCTCTCTCTCTCTCTCTCTCTCTCTCTCTCTCTCTCTCTCTCTCTCTCTCTCTCTCTCTCTCTCTTTCACCTGTAACCTTTCCTTTCTTCCTTTCCTTTCCTCTTAATTATCCTCTGGTTCTCCTCCTCCCTTCCTTCCCTACTTCCCTCCCCTCTCTACCCCTGCTGACATAGCCCCCCCCCTTTATGAGTTTCTGTAGCATGTTAATTATGGCTGTAATTACATTTTGTGGGTAATTATGAATTTCTTTTGGCGGGGCAGAGTTTTAATTAGATTTAATGGCACTGTGGCAACCGGCAGGGAAGGGAACATTTTCAACGATTTCTGTTTCCTTGATCTTCCGCAAAGTTATATAAAGGTTGAGTTGCCTGGGTTACTGCAGTGTGTTTAGCTATACTGGGTTGTTATACTCTCTCTCTCTTTCTCTCTCTCTCTCTCTGTTTTTCTTTCTTCTCTTTTTTTTTTCTCTTTCTTTTCTTTTTTCTCTTTGTCTTACTCTTTTTGGTTGTACTGTGTGTCTCTTTCTTTCTTTCTTTTTCTCTCTTTCTCTTTTTCTCCCTGTGTTTATGTATATTAGTTGTACTGTCTTTCTCTTTCTCTTCTCTTTCTCTATTTCTTTCTTTTCTTTCTCTCTCTATCTCTCTTTTCTCTCTCTGTTTTTGTGTATTAGTTAGTTGTACTCTCTCTCTCTCTCTCTTCTTTCTTTCTTTCTTTCTTTCTTTCTTTATCTTGCTCTACTTGACTATTGTTCTTGTTCTCTCTCCACTTGTTCTCATCTTGGATTTTGAGTAGATAGATTAATTTTTTCCCGCGTAGTTGACAAAATTTTACTTGGACTTATTTTGAGAGTTTTAAGGTCAAGATGTGATCAAAATTTCACACTTTGGATTTTAGAAGAGAGATTAACTTATGTATTTTCATGTCGGGCTAAGAACTAAGAAACACTTTCCTCCTGTGACCTTAGAGCAGAGATACATGAATATTTTTCCTCCTTGTGCTAGATAAAAACATGAAGAATTTTCCTATGGGGCTAAGAAGTAGTGGATATTTTCCTGCTGTATGCTGAGAAATAAGCAAAATTTTTCAGCAATGAGTATTTTCCTGAAGTAAGCTTAGAAATAACCAAAGTTTTTCCCTGTTGTGTTCAGAGATGCATCGATGCGTATTTTTCCTCGTCCTTAAAAAAAAAAAAGCATTAAAAATTTTGTATATGACTAAGAAATGAGAGATATTTTCCTGCCGTAAGCTAAGAAATAATGAAAATTTTCCCGCTTTGTGTTCTGAGATGCATCGATGAATATTTCCCATCCAAATGCTGAAAAAAAAAGAAAATAAAGAAAAATTCCATTCGGACTAAGAAATGACAAATATCTTTCCACCATAAACTTTGAAATAACCCAAAATTTTCCTTTTTCCCACCGAAGCCCAAACATGGATAGATAGTGAGAGGCAGTCAGGTTTTCCAGTGTCCGAGTATGTGTGTGTCCAAGTGTGCCTGTGTCCGAGTGTGTGCGTGTGTGTGTGTATTCATCCATGTATCATCTAAATCTGTTATGATGTAAATGGGGCTAATTATAATGTTTCGGGTCATCATTATGTACTTAATTGGAGTGTTAATTACTTCCTGGCGCGGCAAATGCTTTCCCCATACTCAGCATAAATTAGCTGTTTTAACACACGCACACACACACACACTCACATACACATACGCTCACTTCCACTCGCTAAAAAGTAAATAGTAGAAGTAGATTAGATAAAGAATAATGTTTGTGTTTTTTTTTTTCTGGTAACATGACTCAGGTACTCAAACACACACACACACACACACACACGTAAACACACACAAACGCACATACAGACACACACATATGCTGCTTATCTTTTCATAGCTTAAAAATAATGAGCTAAAGGAACACAGAAATAGAAAGAATAGTGATAACTTTCAACCAAGAAGATAGAGTAGATAGATAGATGAAGAGGAATACAGACAGATAGAAAGGTGATGATGGTGATGGTGAAGGTGGTGATGAGAGAAAGTTAGAACAAGAAAGAATAATAACAAGAACTATCAACTTTAGAAGATAGAATAGATAGACAAACAGTGAATAGAAACAAATAAAGATGGTGGTGGTGGTGGTGGTGGTGGCGGTGGTGGTGCCCTGTGGCCTCTAAACGTCTGATGTGAGGGTGATATTGATTTCCTGATTGGAGGTTGCCAGCCTGGGTCACTCCTGCTGCTGCTGCATCCCCCACCACCACCACTGCTGCCAACCCCACACACACACACACACACACACACACACACACACACACACACACAGAAGCTTGACTCATTCCTATAAAAATGCAATTAGGTACAAGTAAGAAAAACACACACACACACACACACACACACGTGATACTGCTAATATATTCATACAAAACAGGATATACAAGATGAAATAATCAATAAGTAAAGCGAATTAAGGCAAATGCATTGTCAACAAGTAAAACACACACACACACAGGAAAGAATAAATTAGTTTGCTGTTTTAATTTTAAGATAATGGAAGATAACAAACAAGACTCAATGTAAAGGAATATAATTAAATAGAGAGAGAGATCATGAAACACTCAAACACACATCAATGTATACCTGAGTGCGTGTGTCTGTAGGAATGCTTGAGGTTTTTGTGTGTGTGTGTTTGGTGATGAAGTGTATGCATGTGTGTGCATATTATAGGTTCACAAATCAATGAAAAAAGTTTACACATGTACTTAAAAGCATGATATGAATATCCTGATGTTTACATGTGTGTGTGTGTGAGTGTGTGTGTATGTATTTGTCATGCATACATCCTTAACAAATCAAAGTATATTCTAATCTATACATAACTTTAACTGAAGCTTAAATATACATAGCAACATACAGTAACCTTAATACCATGATACAGGTGACCCATAGTACTGCATGTGCCAATATACAGCTTCTAGTCATGTACATATGCTGTGTGTACATTAGCCAGTGTGTGTATGTCTGTGTATGTCTACTGTATACATATCAATTCTGTGTCTCAAGTATTCAAGGTCAGAGAGATAGGGAGGGCTAGGGGAGGCGGGGAAAGGGGGGGAGAGGATCTATATGTGCCCCCCTATGAGTATTCTGGGGTGTGGGGGGACCAGATTTGCATTCAAGGTCAGGTTAAGGTCATGAAGGTGAAGGTCAGGTGGAGGAGTTGCCATGAGCACTAGTAAGGTCAAGGGAGATATGTTGTTGTAATTTCCGAGCACAAAGAGCATACCAGGTTTAATTGTTTCATTGTGGTAATACTGCAGTGGATTTTACCGCAATGCTCCCTTCCGTGTGGCTAATTCGTGTGTTAGTGCGTTTGTAAGTGATTCGGAATAGTTTTGTCCGTTTTGGTTTGTTGAATGTTTAGCGATGGTCAAGAATTCAGACATTTGATTGTGGGCATTTTGAAAAGACAGAAAGAGGAAAAAGGCAGATATCGAATTGTTTATATTTTCACATGTTTTTTGCAGAATATTTAGCGATGGTCAAGAATTCAAAGAGATATTCAAGTTTGAGAATTTTAACCCCTTCAGTACTATGATGCCTTTCCATATTCATTCTGGTAACTATTTGGTGATTTTATACAGCTTCAGAAACTCATGTGGGTGATTGAAATAGTGAAGACTGTGGCCATTAATCTTCTGACCTCCATAGACCCTTCGTAATGTAGATAAAATAGTATAATCGTATGCAAATCTCAAGGTAAAAATGTGTCTCAGTAATGTAGAGGTTAAAAAGAGAAAAAACAGATATGTAATTGTAAACATCTCACAAAGATAAAAATAATAATTGCAAAGATTAGAAGGTAAGGGGAGTTGGGGAAGTGTTGTATGGCTTTCTTTTGACCTGACCCCACCATGACCCGCCTGACCTGACCACACTGAGGCTGTTCGGGAGGACGTGAGAATGTTGCCTTATGGTCTGTTGTAAAAAAGATGATCATTTTTCATAATCTTAATATTTGTCTATTGATATTTCTCACTTTCATTGCTTTCCTCTGATCACTCAACATTCAAAACCTTCAGCCATTTTTCAGCATTCAAAACATTCAAAACATTTATCATTATTCATGTTTATCACTAGTGTTTGTGGATGATGTTTAGTGCAGGGTTTTCAAGATAATTCACTGCTCTGAGGCAAATTATTCTCCAAAACCTTGATAGTGACAAAATTCAATGCAATGCAGACTAATGTGAATGACACTGAATTTTGGTGTCTTGGTAATAATCATGTAGAGTGTGTCAATTTACCAGACACAAGGATAAAAGGTTATATACACACACACGCATTGCATTGCTCAATTGACACGCATTAGTCATTAGTCATGAAATGTTGATAGATTTTGCTTGAAAGTCTTGTCCGCATTTTACGTTTATGAGGAAACAGTTAGAGAGAGGACAATGTTCTGAAACACTTCCGCACTGCACCTCCACTACCTCCACAAGGCTCTCGTTGAAGTGACACAGGTTTTTGAGAGTATTTTTGTGGTTCCAGTGACATATCAATAAGCTTTCTTGTATTATCAACCAGAAAAACACTCTTGAAAACCCGAGTAATCTTCTGTGTAGCCTTGGAAAGCAGTCGTGGTGAGAGAGCAAAGCGTTTCAGAACACACCAGGAAGAAAGAGAGAGAGAAATAGACAAGAACTTCATCACTTAACAGCATCACACACACTCATTAGACTAGCAATGTCGCATCATGTAAACCTTCACTTTTATCTCCCATCTGTCCTTCCGAGCTGAGCAAATCTGGTTTCCCTGGCGCACCATTAACACATTCTGACTGAACAGGTGGAGACAGGAAGCAGAGAGCACCAGACTTCACTTCACCATCTCAACTTGTAGACCAGCAATATATCTCCCTCTTCTTGTGTCTTTGTTGTTGTTGGTGATCTAATTGTCAGGCAGGCTCTTAATGTGTTTCCCAGAGAGAGAGAGAGAGAGAGAAAATTATCTACCTAGCAGCTTTGATGAGAGTGTTTCTGTGTATCTTTTGGGAAGTGTTTAGAAAGTAATGTATGTCAGAGTGTCTTAAATGATGTGGAAGTGATGTGAGATGATGCAGGGAAAGTTTGTGAGGCTGCAGTGATGTGGGAGGAGGAAAAATACTATAAAAATAAAGAACAGTGATAGAGGAAAGTGAAGAAGTGACCGTATGTTTGTGTGCATGTGTGTCAGATGCCAGAGAAGCAGTGGAGCTAAAATATAAAACAGTAGCAGTCACAGTAGCACCTTCAGTAGACACAGTGCTAATTTGCTAAGCCTCCCTGGACTTGGTATATGGAAGCTAAGCTCTGTAGGTTGTTATCAGCACCGGCAAAAGATAATGGTGTTTTATTTACACCTGAAGTCTTGCATGTTTACTGTGCTTTGTTTAGTGTATACATTGAGCACTAGCAGCTTGTTTATTGAGTGCTGCTTGTAATGTGCTACTCATATTGACTATTATTGTACTATTGTGTGATTCATGTGTTAGTGTTAAGTGCTATCTTGTTTTTATCCATATTGGTGATAAGATAAGGATTGGTTTGTGGGTGAATTCATGCTTTGTGGATTTTTTAAAGTAATGTTTTGATTGATTTTGCTGATAAGATAAAGTTTCATATATTTTCTAGATAATTTGATAAGTTTTGCTGGTTCAATAAGGTTTAATGATTTTTTTCTAGATCAGACAACTTTTGGCTTGGATAGTGATAGAATGACTTGCTGAGATAAGATAACAATTCATAGATTTTCAAAAGATATCAAGGCTAGAGAGATAAAGAGAACAAGAGTAAAGATTTGCATAAACTGACAACACTACAGACTCAATACTGAATACCAAGTCCAAGTGAGGAGGCAGAGGAGGAGGAGGTGGAGAGGCTCTGTGCTACGAGACTTATCCAGGCCAGCCATGAATGTCTGTGTCAATGTAGGAGCTTGCTACTCTTTGCCACAGAGAAAGTGTTGGTGTGTAGATTGCCATGGAATACAAAGAAGACATGAATTTGGCGTAGGTCAAATATTAGATGCTTAGAAGATAGAGCAAGAAATACAGAAACTTAAAATTTGATGCAGATGAGACAGAGAATTCATGGATATGTATTAGAAACTTGATAGAAATAAGGAAAAACTTTAAAAAAACTAAAAATTTCTTAGATTAGGCAGAACATTCATGGATCTGTTAAAAAAAAAAAAAGAGGAAAGAATTATCAATAGGGAAATATTACAGAAGTCAACATTTGGGCTACTTTGGTACAGAGGAGGTAGTTTATGATGAGAGAGAGAGAGAGAGAGAGAGAGAGAGAGAGAGAGAGAGAGAGAGATTCATATAGGTGGTGAAGGAAAATGAGAAAAAGAGAGAGAGAGGACAGGGGGCCCGAGTGGGGGATGAGGCCGGCTTACTGTGTCTCTTGTTCACAGTTGCTGGACACCCTTCAAGTGTGCCGCGATTTTAAGTACGGCCAGTGCGTGAGACCTGCCTGCAAGTTTGTGCATCTCCTTGAAGGTAATGAGGTGACGTGTATCCAGTTCCCGTCCTCTAATTTTTTGTTTATCACTTTTTGCAGTGTATTGGGGGACACAGCAGTGACCTATGAGCCGCATTTCCCTCGTAAGAACTTAAGTGGTTGTATTTGCTTCTGCCAATTGCTTCTTAGTCTCTCATGTCTAGACGCTTATGGCAATACATACAAACAGACGTCATAAAAAAAATAAATGGCTAGCTGATGTTTACTCCATGCTGATTGGCTCACTGAAATATGGCAAGTTCTCGTGGCTAAATGATTGAGTGCCTGGTTTGTGTGTCTCGTTTTCTGTGAACTGTCATGCTGGTGGTGGTCTTGCTGTGGAGAACAGACGCTCGCCGCTGTTCTCCTGGCTGGACACTACCTGGCATGGCATTGGGAACTTGGGAAGGCTGAGCACAGGAACAAGACTCGCACCACGGAACTTGCTGTATTCATGAAAAAAAGAAAAAAGGAAAAAAAAAAAACTACCCTAGAACAGTAACAGACCTCTCATCCCCTTCCCATTACTTTCCCTATGATAAAATTAATTAACTGTATCTTGTTTTGCTTGAGTGTTAAATGTTAAAACAATAGATTTTTTCTATAACATTTGCTGGTGGAAATAAAAAAAAAAAATAATAAATCGAGTAAAAAAAAATGAATCCATCTTCCTTTTAAGATAAGGGAAAAAAAAAAGTATGTTGAAATACTACTAATACAACTTTATCATAACATCACAGGGTAGATTTTTTTTTTCCTTTTAACTGAGAGAAATCCTTGTCATTCTAACTAGATAAGAACAGCCATGTGAGATGCAACGCTTTTACATGAGACAAAAGCTGCATAATGTGTAAAGCTTCTGAGTATATATCCGCTGTACTATATTGAGTATATATATATTGAGTGCAAACTGAGAGAGACCTGTTCCCTTCCAGCGCTCGTAAGCCACACCAGTATTCCCTCAGTTACCTTGTTCCATGCATTGTTTACCCACCCACCCGCCATCTTGCTGGGGATTCTCTTTTATGTTTAATCAACTTTTCTTTTCCTTTTTTTGTATTTATTGTCTCCTTTTTATGCTGATGTCTTTGAGAAATTATTAAGATATTCAACTTTCTTTTAGTTATTTTTTGTCTGCTATGATTATTGTTTATTTATTTATTTATTTGTTTTCTATAAGGAGTAGTCAAGAGTGTTAGTATCCAAATTTTAAAGGAACTTTGCTGCCTGAGTACCTGTCAGATTTATCAGAAAGATGTTGCGAAGGTTATTTGTTAATTTTTCTTTGTTTTATTAAGTTGTCTGTGTTGTTGGTGTGAAGAGTGTAAACAGTGTGAGGATTGAGGCATCTTGAGGGTTTACTGTGAACCCCCAACCC
The DNA here is from genome assembly GCF_017591435.1 of Portunus trituberculatus. Lineage (NCBI taxonomy): Eukaryota > Metazoa > Arthropoda > Malacostraca > Decapoda > Portunidae > Portunus > Portunus trituberculatus. Next base: position 6,749,540 of record NC_059266.1, on the reverse strand, counting down.
ACACTCACGCCGTGCCCTGTGTGTGGCCCTGGTGCCCGCCAAGAGCTGCTAGTGTTTGGTGTGATCACCAGCACAGAAATGTGTGACAGAATGAAATGATTGATATTCATTGTTCAGCAAGGCAGAGGCAGGGGCAGGCAGGGGCAGGGGCGGTGAGTGTGTGTTGGCGTGGCCGCGGCGCTCGGCGAGACAGTTGGTTGCTCACCCCTTGTGTGTTTGCAGATCACGTAGAGGTGACAGACATGAAGGTGAGTGTCTGTCGCGATGCGGTGAAGGGGAAGTGCGGTCGGGGGCTGTGCAAGTATTATCACCTGCCGGTCCTCCTGCCGCCTGCCCCCCTTGACCCGCACTCCGCCCGCACCCACTCAGCCCCGCGCCACCACACACTCCACAACCCGCCCACACACACCCTCGTCCTCGACAACGCTTACTACTTGGAGGCAAACACCACCAACAACAACAGTAATAACAACAGCGGCAGTAGCGGCGGCGGCTCGACCGCCTCGCCCACACCACTCGCGGCGGCAGCAGCAGCAGCAGCAGCAGCAGCGGCGGCGGCAGCAGCGGCCTCCTCCAGCAGTGGCAGCGGCGAGTCGGCCGGCCCCTCAGCTCTGCAGGTTATCGCCGGCCTGGCCGCACCCAACAACATCATTTGCAACTAGCGGCCCCGCGCCCTGCTGGAGGCGGGAGAGGGTCTCCCGCGCGGTGGTGTGGCGCCGCGTGTGGGCGGCTTGGGGAGCGCGGCGGCGCGAGCCCCGGGCCCCGGAGCTTCTGGTGCTAGCACAGCCATGCTCACTCAATGTGATTTGTCAAGTGTGTCCTTACAGTCCCCACGGGGACAGGTCAACTCCAGCACTCGTGGATATTTTTTCAAAAAACATAACAAAAATAAATTTTCACTTTGTTTTTATCTTTTATATAAGGATAAGGTAGGAAGATGATGCCCTTATAAAGGGTCGAGATTAATTATTTTCTATTATGTACCAGTGAAACAGACTCTGGACTGTTGTGCGAACATGACAAAGTCACGTGCCAGTGAAGCCCCGACCAGCGGCCGGCCCCGGGGGTCCACCCCCTCGGCACCGCCAAGCCCCTCGGCAGGTGGGTGCCCAGGCCCCGGCCCAGCGCCCCGCCGCCCTGGCCCGGCCAGTAGTCAGCAGCTGAGGTGCCAGCGTCAGCGGAGACGGTCCGGGCGGCACTGGGCCTCGCTCCCGGCGGCGGCAGCGGTGCTGGGGCGCCGCCCCCCCGGCGCGCTGGTCCATTACCGAGGGAGAGATGCAGTGAGAAGCTCAGCTGAACACGGCGGACTCGAAGTGAGGAACACGGATGAGAGAGGACACAGGAAGGACCCGAGAGGAAGAAGAAGAAGAAGAAGAAGAAGAAGGGACTGATCCAAGACCCAAGCCAGAAAGAATCTCTATTTCTGCAAATGTTTTATCATCATGTTTTATTTATATTTTTTTTAAGGCCTGTTTTCACACGAATTGGTTTCTAGTCATTTACCCTTTGTTTATTTCCTTTTTATGCCATGACTAGCTCGGTGAATTTATGGGGCTGTGACAACTTAGTACAGTATGTCTGGTTTTATATGAAACTGTATTATGCAAAGCCGTATGTGTCTGTTGTAGTGCTCGTGAGGGAAAAATTTTTCATAGTTCCTTGTGTTATTTTTACATATATGAAACGAGTGTTTTATTACATGTAAAAGTGCCACGACGTTAATGTTCCTGCAATTGACGCATTTAGGAATCAAAGAGAGGGTATAAGGGAGGGTCGAGGAAAACATGCTTGTGGATGTCCCGGCTTTAGAAGTCACCGTTTGGCAACTCAGTCTGTCCGGGTGGCCTGTTTGTACTTTTTATATACTATTAGCTTATGAAAGGTGATAAATAACACTGCGCCATGAGCTGCGTGGCCTATCAGAGTCATTTATACTTATTATCATTAAACAAAGTAACATATATTTGAGATAAATAAGCCTCAGCTTACACAGGAAACCAGTGCTTGAAGTATCACACATATCAAAGTTTTATACATATATTAAGATATTGGAATTATTATCACAGATTTATTCATATATATATATATATATATATATATATATATATATATATATATATATATATATATATATATATATATATATATATATATATATATATATATATATATATATATATATATATATATATATATATATATATATATATATATATATATATATATATATATATATATATATATATATATATATATATATATATATATATATATATATATATATATATATATATATATATATATATATATATATATATATATATATATATATATATATATATAAGGCTAATATTGCCTCCCTTGTTTATACATTGTTTTCATTTACATCTAATCAGAAGAAACCATCACCACAACCACCAAGCCTTTCACGCGGCAATAGCGACATCGGCAGCGTTACGTTATTCTTGGGTTCAATTTTACCGTAATTTGCTTATCAGAGTGAAGGCAAGACAAGGGAATGTTGGAGGAGAATCTGTGGGTGAAAACTTTGGTGACGATGCTCAACGAGGCGGCAAAGCAACGCTAAAAGGAGAGTCCATGACAAAGGCCCCCCGGACACGCACGCTCTCTCGCTAGTTCACTTGTTCGTCAGGCTCAGTCTGGTGGCAGGGAGGCTCCTTACCCCCCACCCCTCCCATCACCCCTCCCACAATCCCCGTCCCAACGTCCCACAACCCACAACGACCCCCCAGAGCGACCGTCTGTGCCACCTTTTGTACCGCCACGCCACTCGCCGCCCCGGCCAGCCCGGTGGGCGGCGGCCGTCACTCGTGCACCGGATCCCTCGCAATAGTACCGTATCCTGTAAGAGATGCCATCCATGCACAACCATACTCTTTGAAAGCCTCACTCCCTCCTCACCCGCCCCGCTCCCCGACCCGCTCCCCGCCCCGCTCCCCTCCCCTCTCCTGGCACCGCCTGAGCCACCGGCTGAAGCCCATCACTCAGTTAATGTCGGTTTCCACCAGCACGCTTGCTGTAATTTAGGATCTAACTTCAGCCATGTGATAAAGAGGAGCTGAGGGTGGCCGCGCGGGCTTCGGCCTGCGTGGGGCCACCTCAAGTCACGCTCACAATCCGGCCATGCAGGGTACAACTTGGACCCTAGAGTTGCGCTTGCTTCACAGTCAAATGTAGCGGGCTTTTTCTTCAGAGTGCAGCATCCAATCTGCGGCTTCACGATGTCACTGCTTCCGGCCCTGGGCGCCTCCCGCCGCACCCTGGCCACGGCCACGGGGCGGCGGGCCCCCTGGGGCCACCCCCGGGCAGGGCCTCGGACAGCCAGGGAGACGGGCAGAGATAGGAGAGCTGTGCCGGGTCCTGCCCTGCCGCCCCTCTCCCCCCCAGGGACGGGGGGCGGCACCTGCATGTAACCAGTTATGTAGAGTAGTTCCGTAGGCCCCGGCGCCCCGGCTTCACACGTAGCAGTAGGCTTGGGGCCCACGTCCCCGCACATGCATGTCGGCACCGCTTGTTCCATTAATCAGTGTCAGTGTGGGTAGATCTCCCGTAACCCGTAACGAAGCTCCCGTGTCTGTGCGTAGCGCCGCCCTCCGATGGCGAGGGGTTGCCGCCGCCGCCGCCGCCGCCCCCGCCGCCCACCGCGCGTCCGCACCGCCTGGCAACCCTGACTCATCCCGGCCGCCGCCGGTCAGGAGGGCGATAGACTTTACGAGGACGTCCTCACGAAGCCAAATCAAAACTTGAGCGCCATATGTATCTGTGTAAGTCTCCTCCGCCTCGGCCCTTCGTGAGGGCCACCCGCGTAAGACCTGTTCCTTGTGATGGTGCGGCCGTCCGGCCCAGCGACCGTCGGGCTCACCAGCGCCGACCCTCACTACCGTAAGGTCCATAATTATCATATGAAATAATAGTAATATTAATCATAATTATAATCACGATAATCATATAGCCAGTCTGACGACAACTCGGCGGTGGCCGCCCGGCCGCGCCGCCGCTGGCGTCCGTTCAAAACGGCGGCAGCGGCGGCGGCAGTCTGGTGGCCGCCATGCCACCTGGCCGTGGCGGTGGCAGCCCAAGTCGCCGCCGCCGCCGCCGCCGGGGAATGCATGCTCCTAGTATCTATTTTATTTTTACTTGAGAACATTTGTACACTATGAACTAAGCCAGTCTTGAGAAATTACCGTGTTTCCAGTCGTCCCCACCTTGGTCAGGGTTCAAGTCTCAATGTAGAGAAACACATTTCCACTGTTATTTTTTATATTTTTTCAATGCTTACTGTTCATTGCTTGTTAAGCGGTTCATTTACGCTGGCTTGGTTTTAAAAAGTCACAAATTAAGTGAGTTTTATACTTATACGTGTTTGTTTCTAATTTAATTTCTACGAATACTACTCCAAACGTTTAAATAAATGATTTTCATATTTTACTAATGATATGCTAGCAGCGCCCGACGCCTGTCGGAGCGATGTAGTAAAGTGTGGGACGGAGCTCCCCAACATTTTGTGATATTTTCTTATTGTTATTTAAGTCGATTTCTCTGTTTTCCTGTGACTACTGACGTTGTTATGTTACTTGTTAGGCTAAGGTTGCCGTACCGGGCGCCCCTGGAGCGCTGCCCCGCCGTTGCTGTTGGCCGCTTCTGGGCGCAGCAGCAGCAGCGCCAAGCCCACGTCTCTGTCGGTGATGTGTCATGTTTGTTTTACATCTTTGAGCCAAGTCCCTGACCCTGGCCATGCTGCGGGCAGGTGCCGTGCAGGACAGGGTGGCTTGCCCATCCTGCCTTGCCCGCTCTCTGCCCCGGTGGTGCTGAAGGCGGGGCGGGGGCTGCGTGCCTCACATCAGCAAGGGAGGGAGCCCCGGAGCCCTGTGTGGGGCCAGTGTGTCCTGGGCACCTCTGCCTGAGGTGCCCACGAGCGCTGCCCAGCTGTGCGCCGCTCGCCCATCCACCAAATACTCAGCCAGCCTCATTGCGGCTGCCGGGCAGTGACCCACGTCATGCAGGGCAGCAGGGCAGTGACACAGGGCGCCGGGGATCCCAGATGGCCACTGACAAGTGCGGGCGTGGCCAGAGGGCGACCCCAAGGTAGCATCTCCTTTTATACGAAGAAGAAACAGAAGCCCACGGAGGGAAAACTAAGGCAGATCTGTGACCTCTTTCAAGATATTGGGTTAGACAACAGCCTGTAGTGTGGGCACCTTGTATCAACCTGCCCAGCTGGTTCGCTCTCATGTATAAGTAACACCAGACTGATACAGTGCATTGATACAATCATGCCTCAGTTACATAGACTACTCATTATACCTAAGAAATTTTATCCAGCCAATTGTATATCACTATGTTAAAAAATGCCAGTTAAGTGAAAAAGAAAAAAAAAAAAAACGTTGTGCATATCCAAGTTGTATGTTATTTGTACTATTGTGTATGCGTGAAGTCTGGATTATTACTACTTTTTAGGTAATAATAATATCTTGGAAGGTGGCGGGGGTGGGGAGAGGTGTCAGGGGGGCTGGGGGTGCCGTGCGAGGCGGCACTCTGCCCCTCCAGGCCGCAGCGCCAACACCACACACAGGGCGAAGTGTCCAGCAGCCACTCACATGCCGCGCCAGCCAGCCACGGTACCACGCCCGGGTCACAGGTCACAGGTCATAGCCACACACTCGCCTGGCCCTCTCTGGGGGACTCACTATGTAAGATAATAAATTAATTCATTCATAAACCTGCAGCAGACAGTTAACACGACACGGGGCAGTGGAGGAGGGGGAGTGAGTGAGAGGGGAGAGAGGGAGGGGGGAAACATTTTTTGGACATTATTTTGTAGTAGGAAGCTCAGCAGGCATGTGAGTGCGCGGCGCCTCCAGGTAATTTTAGGTGTCCTCCGCCACCACCACCACTACCGCCGCCACCGCCGCCACCACCACCACCACCACTACCGTATACTAGGCCCCTTTGACTCTTCCTCCGAGACTATAATGTATAGGGCTTGAGGTTCCTGAGTTTTCCATTACACCAGCTCTTCATCTTAGTCTTCTCCCTTAGAGCTTTGTGTATAGAAGCCGTCATCGTAGCCCCTCCTGTAGGAAGCCTCGCCGCGCGGTGTGTGCGGGGCTTCACACACTGAATTATACATGTATGTACTTATATAGAGCTCTCTAACCGTTTTATTAGTTATTATATAGAGGTTCGTGTCTATTGCAGGACGGGCTGATAGATGAGAGGGACGGAAGAGGTGTTACATTACTACTTACTACTACCCGTTGGTCGTTTTGTGTTCTATAGACAAACTCTCATTTCCTGGTTCATTAACTTGCGGTGAAAACACTGAATGACGTAGCGTTATCTTCCTTTCTCTCTCTTTCTCTCTCTCTGAAGGGAGTGAATGAGGAATACCAAATAGAAGTGTAGCGTTCTGTAGATCACTTTTAAACACTTTCCCGTTATTTGGCAGAGTTGAAGAAATGACTTGTTTTTTTTAGGGAGATTTATATATATATATATTAAAGGAAAAGAGCCTATGATGGCGTTGTATAATTAGTACACTTCAGAACGAGACGTAATAAATTTTATACATAGATATCTTATTAAACCGTAAAACTGTTTCAAGATCAGCTTTCATAGAAAATTATATTAGGCATTAAGAGGAAAACGATAAACTAATAATATGTGTTGGTAGCGAGAGTTTGCGTAAATATAAATGTTTAATATATGTGAGGAGTGATGGTGGTGGTGGTGGTGGTGGTGGTAGTGGTGGAGGGAGGGAGAGTGTGAAAGAGAGAGAGAGGAGGGGGTAAGGGGTGGTGAGGGCAGCTTGGTGGGGGTGCCAACATTCCAGGGTCAGCATAATAACCCCGCCCCCACCCTAGGTCACAGTCATAAAAAAAAAAGTGTAGCATAAATAAAGCTCAAAGAAAAAATTACGTTTAAAGATTTTTTTCTTGTTTGAACCTTTTTGAACTTAAATAGTGTAGTTCCCTCAACCCTTCAATCCTTTTATTATATTTTCACATTTTATCAGTCCAGATTTTTGCCACTTTATAAAGGAAAAAAAATGTTCCCCAGAATTGCACTAGTGATGTGTGAACTAAGGGCAGGGAAGTGACACAAGATACACAGAAGAATGACGGTGAAACAAGTGAAATGCGCAAAATGTTCCAATGGATTCAAGATCGGCTATCGTGTTCTGAAGCGCCTCGAAGCACCATCAGAACCTCTTTCAAAACGCTCTACTGGAGGTTAATGAGATTCTGACGGGCGGGGAGTTTTAATAATTACTACAGTCAAAACAATAATTCTCCATCAACATTAACAAAAACACCCGTGAAAATCTAATTAATCTCCGTGGCCTTTGAAAACAGTTCCGTTGAGAAATGAAAGATGCGTTTCAGAATGCGTGCCTAAGTTATATAAGAGAAGAATAATTCAGAGTATATTCAAGTTTGTATAATGAGTGCTATAAATAAAAATGGATGGGGGTACTTCCTGATATCAGTTTATTGCATTCCAACGCATCCACACTTAGAAAAGGATTAATTGCATGGAAGGAGTCTTGAGTGGGTCATGGTGATGCTCATTTGTTGTATACGGGAAAGAAAACGGGAGTGAATGAAAGAGGAATAGGTACCATGAGGAGCCACGTGTCACGGTGTCTCAGTACCTCAAGAAACACGGAGGGGTGAGGGAGTACGAGTTTTCCAGGTGTAAGTATAAATTTTTTCTGTTCTTTTAGCGGTTCAGTTAGTGTGCCTTCACTCTTGTCCTTACCAATAATGTGCATTTATTGTAGTGGTGAGGTTGACTGGGCTGTGTAAGTGTTTTGTAAGATAATAACTTGAATTTAGTGGAATGTTTGAGGGGCGCCATCTTAATTTTACGTAATAGTCAGAATAGAAGTTAACTTGGGATAGGGAAATGTTGCAGCCATGTAATCAGTGAAGGTATGGAGTGGATTGAGAGACTTATAATAGCAAAAATGTGTTTATTAGGATTTAGGACCAATATTACTCATAGTACATTTAACCGGCAGAATGGGGACGAGCGAACGAGTGAAGCGGAGTTGAGGCGTCGATACTCCGCTCAAGGCTTCACTTCAGCACCTGCGAGAATGAACGGTCAGTGGATTGTCTCTGCAACTGAGAGCTCCTTGGGAAGACCTGAGGAGTGGAAAGAGCAAGGAAACCAATGAAGGAGAAAAATGAAAGCCTCAAAAAACTCCCACGGCGAAGACTACACACATCTACATCCACTCCAAGGCTCCTACGAATTACAGCTGAATTATGTCTGTGCACAGCGTCATTCTCCCGAGTCCTATGGCGGCGCAGCGAGGAGTGGACAGGGAGCGGAGCGGGAATAGGAAGTTACCCCTTTGCTTGGCTTCCCTTCTTCCCGTCTCTTCTCGTCTCGTCTGATCTCTTCCCGTCGCCGTGTTCAGGTGGGTTGTGTTACGCGACTCTTGTATTACTTGAGTCCTTTTGGTTCTGGTTCACCGTTCATGTGGTTACTAAACTGTATTGCGGTTGTGGACGTGGTGTTTTATTTTTGGCAGCAGCAACACTATTATTATTTATATATTGGAGTCCTTCGAGTTGATATGTCACTCTAGGTAAAAGTAATGGTAGGAATTAAGGCAGCTTCATCAAGTAGGGAGCCGCCAGGACACACCTGTTAGTTACGCGTTGCAACCTGATACCAAGAGAGCCTTTCTTTATCTACGTGTGGTTTGGGAATTAATAATAGGTCAGGTGTTGTAAGGTTAGTATTTTTGGTAAACGTTGTAGTTTCAACCAATACTCCTCCACAAATTCCTCCCTTCCACCCCCGCAACTTACTGGATCCCTCAATAAGGTAAACTAACCTATCCTGGAATTTCATGGCGTTCTACCCTCTAGGGTTCGTGAGGTAGGATTGATTCCACGCCATACACCAGGACCCCTTAATTACTAAGTTATATTCCTTACCTACCTGCTTCTCGTGTGTGTGTGTGTGTGTGTGTGTGTAATTCACCACCTCCGACGCCTGCTGGTCACCCAGCCAGTCTTCCCCATTACGGAGCGAGCTCAGAGCTCATAGACCGATCTTCGGGTGTGTGTGTGCATTAACCTAGCTATATTAATTTAGTTGCATATTACATGATTTGAGCGGGGCTCACAGTGACTGTCTCCATTTCTACTTTTTTCAAACTATTCCTTAGATATATACACATTTTCTGCTGTTACAGTCTCTCCAGATATCCACCATTGTGGGAAAATTCAACTTTTTAATGTTCTTTAAATATTGACTCTCTTTGGTTTTCTTGGAGTGTCTTCTCGTCCGTCCATCGCCATCTTCTGATAGTGATACCAGGTCTCGTCTATCTTTTTCATACAGTTTACTGTTTGATACATCGTTATTAGATGTCTCCCGTCTGTCATTCTAAGTTTGTAGTCCCATTTCTTTCCGTCTTTCTTCATATGTAAGGTCCTTCACCTCTGGCACCATCTTTGTAGTTGTCCTTTGAGTTTCATCTTTTTGCATGTGTGGAGACCTCACCACTGCTGCATATTCACCTCTGGGTTTTATCATGGTGGTTATGATTCTTCCCATCATACTCTTATCCATGTAATTAAACACACCCTGATATTTGTTAGTATCTTACATGTTGAAGTAAATAAGCCATTTGTGTCTTTCTGGGGTCAAGCCATATGTCTTCTATAGCCACTCCCAAGTCTCTCTCCCTTCCTCTTCATTATAATCTCTCCCGTTTTGTATTACCACGTAGGTCTATTACTTTTACCCTTTTCCATTACATGGCATTTCCTAGCATTAAGTTCTAGGCTTCACTCCCAGATCTTGTCAATATCTCTTTGCAATTTCATGTAGTCCTCATTGCTCTTATCACTTTCAAGTGTGTGTGTGTGTGTTTAGCATCTTGTATTGTTTAATGTGTCAATCAAGGTAATTAGAATACATTACAACCACTGTAGAGCAAGCAATCTTAATCTTAAGAGGTTTCAAAACCTTTTTCTTCACTTATTCCTTGTTGTGTTCATTATTCTCAAGTGTTCTTGTTCTTGTATTGCCTCTTTCTTGAGATTCGGTAGTTAACATCTCATGTGTTCACAGGTGTTGTGTGGAAGACTTGATGCTCCTCGGTGATACCTCGGACGTGGAACAGAACACAGCAGCAGAGGTCTTATGGAGATGGAAGCCTTGACGTGTTCTGCCGTGTTCAACTCACTGTGCGGAGCATTTTCAAAGTAAGGAACAGTACTAATTCATCCTCTTTATCCCCCTTTACTTTTTCTTACCATATTCAGTGAGTCTGAGCTTTATCAGTTAGGACTAGTATTCAACAGTGTTGCTGAGGGAGGGCATAGTTGATGAGGAAAAGGATCAGATGTATCAGGGACTTCATCAGGACAGTGTTGGTTCAGCATGTGGGAAACAAAGGCTGTGAGGGTTTGTCCATTTTAAGATTCAGATGTAAAGCCCTGCAGGGTGTCATTCTGATCAGGGTAAACCTGCAGTAGGAACGTCATTGAAAGGTACCAAAAAATAACACTTTGAAACATGTGTCCTTTATTTAAATAGTTTTTGATAATATACTGTTTGCAATCATCAATTCTGAGAGAAAGGAGGTTAAATCAGTCAGCAGGAAGGACCATCACCTTGTGACAGTTCCTCAGTCAGTAATATTTCATCCAAAATAGGTATATTTAAAAATACAGAACACAAATTTAACTATTTAAATTTATAGATTTCTGAGCTGAATTTCTATCTTGCAGTGATGTGGTGGAGCCCTGAAGATGAAGACAATGGAGTCCCTCCTTGCCCTGGCCTCCAAGTACCACTGCTCTACACCCCCTGGGGAGGCAAGGCTGGTGTGATCTGACCTCGTGGTGCATGGTAGGGCAGTGCAGCCACCAGGACTTGTATGGGCTCCTGCCTCCACTTAGGTGGTGGAGGATCAGCCTGTTCCCTGTCTGGTGACTACAGTGCTCTGCCATGCACCACTGTGCAGGCCACCACAGCCTTCCTCACCAGAGGGGGGGATGTGAGGCAGGCACTGGAGAATTTGGAGGTTGGGGCTGGGTGGGGGAGGAGAAGAAAAGACGCTAAGCTGCAGGTGGGGAAGGACAGGAGACATCTAGCACTGAAAGAGGACACAACTGCAGAGATAGCAATGAGTTGTGGGGAATAAGGGAATAAGAGATGTAGATGATGGTTCAATAAAATAAAAAAAAAGTACTACTGTATACATTTTCTTGACATCCTGCATACACCTCTCAGGTTCCTTTCATTGGTTTTCATGAAACTTCTCTTGATTCCCTCCCCTATGTGTTCCGTAGTACATTCTCTTCAAGTAAAGGACTCCCCCTTAAATGGTGTGATTCCTGGCTAAGTCTAGGAGGCTGCTGAATGGCTGGGTTCCTCTCTGGCTCTCTCCCTTACAGGAAAGCAAGACCTTTTTCCATTCATGCTCTTGGCCACATGTGTCTGTATTACTGCATTTGTATTAACCTCGCCTTTGAACAGCCATGGTCAGTAGCAGAAATCTGTACTCACTTCCACTCCCACCTTGAGTCCTCTGATCAGTTGACAATCTTACAAACCCTGACAGAATGCCACCTCAATAGAGGCCTTGAGACAGAGGAAGTGAGCACTAACTCTACCACCAAACATGACTAAAGGTGGTCAGACTTGTGAAGAGGTGAGGTGAGGCAATGCAGCAACATGTGGCCGAGGGGATGAAATGGTCTTGCTTGCCTGTGCAAGAGAGAGCCAGAGAGGAACCCAGCCACACAACACCACCCTTACCAACCTAGCCAGGAATATCACCACTCAAAGGGTGCCAATTGAAGAGAATACACTACACCATCTAGACTAGTACTACTTCAAACTACTACTACAATTAGAAGTTCCTAAAGCAGGTTTCAAAGGCTGGTTAGTGTGAATAGCTAGCACCCTGTCTGTACCATCAAATACCTAACAGCTTTTGAACATGGTAGAGGTGCAGTGTGGAAATGTTTCAGAATATAATCCCAAGTTACTCAATAATATAAAAGTGGTGTTAATAGCAGCCTGTCAACTTATCCACACCATTAATCCCTTCAGTACTGGGATGCATTTTTATCATGAATTGTTAAGTGTGATCAAACTATTTTGTTTACATTAGGAAGGGTCCATGGAGGTCAGAAGATTAATAGCCAGTCTTCACTATTTCAATCCCTACATAAGTTTCTGAAGCTGATAAAATTGCCAAATAGTAAGTAGAATAAATATGAAAATGCATCCCGGTACTGAAGGGGTTAGTATATTTCCTCCTGTAATGACGAACAATAAAATTACAGTGCAGTGTTCATGCCAGCTGTCCCATAGTGACTACAGCTACAAGACTGGCCTGCACATCCTCCTTGGTGATGGTAGTGGTGACACACAGAGGTGCACCACTGGCCCCCTCACTCTTCTTAATGGTGACGGTGGTAGCAGTGACATGTGAAGCAACAAAACTGACTGGCCAACACATTTTTCTTCACCTTGTTCACTGCCCTTGTTGTTTCTTCTTGACATTCAGACTGTAATGAATTGTTTGTGTGAGTATCAAGAAGAAAAGAGGTAAACTTACTGGTATGCTACAGAAATATGAATTTAGAGAGTTTTTTAAAGTTATTCTGAGTTCTAAGTGATGATGGGATTAGCAAGGTAAGAAAGGGTTACTGGTGATGAAGGTAGAGGTGATGCAGGGATCTACAATCATCCTGTCAGGCACCACAAGTCACATGAAAGGTAATAGGCTGCGTTGAGATGCTGACTCTGTGCTGTTCTTGTTCTTGTTCACACTGTTCATTTTGTCAGTGTTCCCAAGTCTCCTCCCTCCTGCGCAGCTATCAAGCCTGCGGGACAAGTCAAGGTATCAGTCTTTTATGTGGAATCTTTCATGCAGCTCACCAGGGCCAGGCACAGGCAGGGAGCTTGTATTAAAGGAGTTAACTGACAGAAACAAAAAAGAACGGAGAGAACTATACCTTGAAGTTTTGAACACTGAGAAAGCATACAATTCAATCAAAGGAAGCAAATTAATGAAACTCCTTGAACACATCGGCCTTAACCAGAAAATTACGAATATCATAAAAGAATGAAATGAAATTCAGACTGGAAAACAGAAACATATTGGAATAGAAATAACACAGGAGTACAGAAAGGCTGCATGATGTCCCCAGCCCTATTCAATATAGTACATCTTAAAGAAATATTTGCTAAGATCAGAAAAGGTGAAATAAAAGCAAAAGTATGAGACCAAAAATTGGGCTGCCTTGGATGCACAGATGACTTGGTGCTCACAGCAGAAAGCAGAGAGGATGTGAACAGGATGCTCCATATTGTTGAAGAATATTGAAAAGTGGAAATGAAATTCAGCCATAAAAATGTAAAGTTATGAATTTCAACACCAAAAAAGAGGGAGAATGGGTGCTGGGGAATAACACAGAAGTGGTGGACAGTTATAGTTATCTTGGAACAAAAATAAGAAAGAAAGAAATAGGAGGCAGTGCAAAAATGAAAATTAATTAAACAAAAGCAAGAAAAATGATGGGAATGATAATGAATGCAGGAAACAGAGAAATCAATAAGTATGACCATGGAGGGGTTTTATGGAAAAGCATGACAGTTCCACATTGTTTACATGGATCAGAAATAACCAGCAACAGTGTGGAAGGGATGAGAAATCTTAGTCATTCAAAATTGAAAAGGAAAACGGTTAAGGTGTCCCAAGGTGTGCTGCAACAGGAGCCACACATGGTACATGGGGTGGAGCTCATGTAAGGAAAGAATAAGAAAAAGAGAAATTATGTTTTGCATAAAAAAAACAAAAAAAAAAAAACAAGGATATTGAGATGAGCCAAACAAACATAAATACAAAGTGTAGGAACAAGTCCAATTGGAATTAAGAACTGGAAAGCTGGAAAAAAAAGAGGAAGAATGGAAAATAGCCAGAAATGAGTCAAGGAAGTCAAAACCAGAACAGAAGAAAATGGTCACCAGGAATGGAGGAATGGCATGGAAAAGAAGAGTACGTTGAAGTGGTAGAGAAACAAGAAGACAGGCAGGGTGGAGTGGTACCAGGGTGAGTGGGCAGGAAAAGTACTGTTCAAAGCAAGGAGTGGCAAACTAGAGAAAAATAGGAGAAATAGAGATGCACGTGAACAACAATGTGTGGTCAGGAAAAGGAAACTGGAGCATTTTATAATAGAGTGTGACAAATACAAAGTACAGAGCAAAGATCTGGACAGCAGGTAGCAAGAATCATAGGTAGGGAAGAATGGGAGGAGAGAAAGGAGAGGGAAGACAGAGGGATCATAACAATACTAGGACTGACAGTGGCAGGTGACAAGACAGAAATAGTGAGTTACATGAAAACATTTTTAGTCGAGAGCTGGTACATGAGACACCAACTTTACAGACGGTGAAAGGAGAAAGAGAGACCTAGGAAGCGATTTCAAGCGACATGATGCACAGAGGGTACGCCAGCTTGTCACTAGTTTACGGTCTGGGCGGCCATATTACTAACAGGTTGAGAACTTCCCATTTGATTTCCTCCTCTATTACGGCTCTGACCACTTATATAGAGGGCAACGACTAAGCAAGTGAAGTAGGGGAGTCACCAGCCAGGCCTAGAGTATGTATTGCAGGAGGCAGGCCGGGTAACCTAATAAGTGTCATACAGGCTAAGGTAAATTTATAGTATAATACAATATACCTACTGCAGCGTTATCATTCATTCACTGCAGGTAGTGTACTTGTTGGAAATGTTGTAAAGAGTAAGAACAACAACCTAAGGGGGGCCACCATGTAGAGTTTATTGTACGAAGGAGTAAATTGTCTAACCACAAGCCACATTCAGCCCCGCACCTCCCTTGTTCAACACACACACACACGTCATGTCACTTACCTGTCAACATCCTGCAGCTGTCACAAGTGGGCGGGAAGGCAGGAACCCACAGGCCACCCACACAACACGACCAATCCCACGTCCTACCGTCACAGTGACACCGCCCCACGCTGCCGCCGTCCAGTTTGCTGTTGTCCGTTTTAGCGCAGACAGACAGTGCGCGCCATTCTCCCGCCACATTCAAATCAGGTTTTTTGGGAATTATAATGATATCCCACACTCATATCACTACTAAATTAATACTGTCACCCCTACCCTATCTCTCTCTCTCTCTCTCTAGGTTACTTCTCATCGTGTCATCATTTCTATCTTTCACTGCCCAGCAAGCTCAGGATGTCTTGGCGTTGGTTCATTTGATAAGATTGTAAGATTTATTGAAATGTAACGCATAACTTCCAATCCAATCGTTGTTTTATGTCTTAGTATCAGGCAATGATACAGTTTTGGTGGGAATGGATTGCTGTATTTCTTTCATTAATATTATAGCCAAGATGTTTGAGTGTAGAGACATTGTGAGGGTCAAGAGGCTGGCTACTAAATATCATGACCTGTAGTCCATATCTGTAATTCTGCAGCCGTCAATGTAGGTAATCCCTTCAATATTGGGACACATTTTTACCCTGAAATTTGTGTACGATTAGACCATTTTATAGACGCCAGGTCAGATGATTAGTGGCTAGTCTTCACTATTTTAATTCACCACCATGAGTTTCTGAAGCTGTATCAAATCACCAAATAGACATGGAAACGCGTCATGGTACTGAAGGGGGTTAATGTTACAACAACAAAAGATTTAACAATTTATCAACCTAACACGTATTCCAATAAAATAATAATAACATTGATATATTAAGACGACAAAACTGAATATTTCTTCGTTATTAATAGTTCCTTTTCTTTTTTCCTCCACATCTTCAACGTTTTGCTGATTCACTTTCGTCTTCCTTTATATACTACTACTACTACTACTACTACTACTACTACTACTACTACTACTACTACCACTACTACTACACCTCCCTCACCGCCTCACATCATAATTCACCATCCAAACATCTTCCCCAGTTTACCTATCGAAATGAGATAAGTTTCGGCAGCAGACTAATTCTATCACGCCCTCCTCCACCATTCCCTCCCTCCGCCTCGCCCTCTCGTCTTAATCCCAACCTGTAGGGGAACCAAACTCGCCTCTACCTAACCTCGCTTCTCCTCGCCTCGCCTCACCTACACCCTTGTTCTTGTTATTCTAGTTCTTCTCTACTTTTCCTGTTTACCTTGTTTTTGTTATTGTAGTTTTGCTTTGCCTCTATCTTTATTGTTGTTATTCTAGTTCTTATTATTTTTTCCTGTTCATCTTGTTTTTGTTATTGTTCTTTTGGGTTCTGTTGTTATTGTAGTTTTGTTTGTTTTTGTTCCTGCTTTCAGAACACGTGTAACTGCTGGCCTGAAATATAAAGACGATATATGAAAGTTGTTATTATGTGATATCTTCTTACACGACGGTTGATAAAGTAAATGAATACATAAGTAAAGATGATGCAAAAATAATGAAATGAAT
>NC_059266.1:6725538-6728038 GCF_017591435.1 Portunus trituberculatus | reverse complement strand
TCCTCTTCCTATTACTCATTCCATTACATCAATATTCTAATAATAATGATTAAGAAAGGAAGGAAGGAAGAAAGGAAGGAAGGAAGGAAGGAAGGAAGGAAGGAAGGAATGGAGTTATGAGGGGAATTACGTCCAGCATGAGGGGAAAAAGGGGGTTGACAGAAGAGGTATTAAAGGAGGTGATTAAAATAGGAAAGGTGAAGGTAAGACGATTAGGAGGAGGAGGAGGAGGAGGAGGAATACAAAGGAATACAAAGGAAAGCCAAACAGCAACAGACCTGTTGGTCCTTTCGAGGTTGTTTGGTAACTACTTCTAACTGGCTACAGATAAGAGAGACAGGACAGTACAGGAGAAGGCTCCTCCCCACCCACCACTCCCTCCAGCTTTCGCTGGCATGGAAAATAGCTTGGAAAAGTACCATGCAGTATGGAAAAAACTGACATGGAATTTTCACAGGAAAGGATGAAAGGAGATTCTATTATTCACCCTACGGTGAACTCTACATATCTATCTATAAGAAAGTTAATATAGTATCATGTTTAATTATTCAGACAAGAAGAGAGCTTGTTGGGGTTATTCTTTAAATATTTATCAATTTTGTTTTTGAATGATGCAATGGAAGTACTGTTTACTATTTCTGAAGGAAGCTTATTCCAAATGTTAACTATTCTATTAAAGAAAAAGTGCTTTGCCTCGTGGGTTTTAAAGCGTTTTGGTGTAATTTTAAATCCATTATTCCTTGTTATGGTGGAATGATCAATAGTAAAATATTTATTGACATCAAGGTTGTTGTATCCCTGAAAAATTTTGAAAACTTCGATTAGGTCTCCTCTTATCCTGCGCTTTGTTAAGCTGAATAAATTTAATGCTTCCAGTCGTTCCTCATACGGCTTGTTTCTCAATCTCGGAATCATCTTGGTCACTCTACGCTGGATCCTTTCCAGTTTTTCAATGTCTTTTCTGTAATATGGTGACCAGAACTGCACACAGTATTCAAGCTGAGGACGCACCAATGAGTTATATAAAGTAAGGATAACTTTTTCTGATTTAAATTCAAAGGTTCTTCCAATGAACCCAACTAATTTATTTGCATTCTTTACTGCTTCTGTGCAGTGTTTGCTCGGCTTGAGATCTTTAGACACCACAACACCAAGATCTTTTTCATTCTCAGCACTTTCCAGAGGTACATTACTCATTACGTATTTTGCTTGTACATTGTTACTTCCAATGTGTAGGACTTTACACTTTTCTATATTGAATTTCATTTGCCATTTTTCTGCCCAGCGTGTCAGTTTATTTAAGTCACACTGTAGTTCTTGCCATTGTGACGTTGATGTAACTTTGCTCATTATTTTGGTGTCGTCCGCGAATTTGCTTATTTTACAAGT
This sequence comes from Portunus trituberculatus, assembly GCF_017591435.1. Lineage (NCBI taxonomy): Eukaryota > Metazoa > Arthropoda > Malacostraca > Decapoda > Portunidae > Portunus > Portunus trituberculatus. Next base: position 6,726,649 of record NC_059266.1, on the reverse strand, counting down.
GATTCCTTCATCAATATCATTAATATAAACAATGAAAAGAACTGGTCCTAATACAGAGCCTTGAGGAACACCACTTTTCACATTGTGCCACTCAGGAGGAGGAGGAGGAGGAGGAGGAGGAGGAGGAGGAGGAGGAGGAGGAGGAGGAGGAGGAGGAGGAGGAGGAGGAGGAGGAGGTTTGCAGGATGGAGGGAAGGAAAATGAGGAATGAAACACACACACACACACACACACACACACACACACACACACACACACACACACACACACACACACACACACACACACACACACACACACACACACACACATAAGTGTTAGTCGTAGAGGAGGAGGAGGAAGAAGAAGAAGAAGAAGAAGAAGAAGAAGAAGAAGAAGAAGAAGAAGAAGAAGAAGAAGAAGAAGAAGAAGAAGAAGAGGAGGAGGAGGAGGAGGAGATTATCATGAATGGCAATGAGAGAAAGACAAAAAAAGAAAAAGGTGAATAATGGAAAAGAAGAATTAGAAGAAAGAAAGAAAGAAAGAAAGAATAGAAATGTAAGATAAGAAAAGAAAAAAAAAACAAATGAACAGAGGAAAAGTGAAGAAGAGAGAGAGAGAGAGAGAGAGAGAGAGAGAGAGAGAGAGAGAGAGAGAGAGAGAGAGAGAGAGAGAGAGAGAGAGAGAGAGAGAGAGAGAGAGAGAGAGAGAGAGAGAGAGAGAGAGAGAGAGAGAGAGAACACAAACAAGAAAGAGATTACTGGAAGATAAACGACATTGAGAGAGAGAGAGAGAGAGAGAGAGAGAGAGAGAGAGAGAGAGAGAGAGAGAGAGAGAGAGAGAGAGAGAGAGAGAGAGAGAGAGAGAGAGAGAGAGAGAGAGAGAGAGAGAAGAGAAGAGAGAAGAGAAGAGAGAGAAAGAGACAAGAAGAGAAAAATAAAAACCAAAACAAACACAACAAAATCACAAACAGAAAGACAGAGAAAGAAAAAAAAAATGAAAAGAAAACGAGAGAAAAAAGAAGAGAGGAAAGAAAAGGTCGCGACTCCCAATAAAAGAGGAAGAGATAAGAGGAGTGAGATAAAGAGATAAGAAAGATAAGGAGGAGGAGGGGAAGGAAGAGGGAAGGAGA
>NC_059266.1:6710538-6713038 GCF_017591435.1 Portunus trituberculatus | reverse complement strand
TGGAGAGAAGGAATGGAGGAAGAAAACTGGAGGAGGAGAGGAGGAGGTGGAGGAAGGGGTGGAGGAATGGGGGGGGTGAGGTGGAAAAGTCCTTCAGTATCCTTGAAAGATCCCACGAGTCTTCTTTAGAGGATTATGAGGACCGTTTTAACTCCCTCTGAGATCCTAGAGAGAGAGAGAGAGAGAGAGAGAGAGAGAGAGAGAGAGAGAGTTAATGATGTAAGTTGTTTTCATCTTTATAAATTTCATTGTCTTGATGTAGAAAGAAGCATTTTATTTCCTTTTCTTCTTTTAATCCTCTAGTGACAAAAAAGCTTATAATGCAGTTGTTTTTAAGGTTATAGTGACAGATTAACGACAGTTCTACAACACTAACACGAGAAACACAAATACTTCTTTTAAAAGGCTCTAGTTACAGTGACGCGAACTTTTAATGCAGTTTTTAAGATCCTATTGACAGATTAACAATATTTCTACAGTACTAAACACTCCCGCGCCGCTCACATCCATCATCTAAAAGGCTCAACGTACAATGACGCGAGTTTTTAGTGGAGTTTTTAAGGTTCTAGTGACAGATTAATGAGATTTCCTCCGCATTACACCTCGACAACTTAAAAAAATACCTCTAGTTGAAATGACACAAGTTTTTTACTGCAATTTTTACGGTTCTGGTGACAAGTTAACGAGATTTCTACAGTACTAACAGGAGAAACACTCGTGGGAACCCAGTTAATTACCTTTGTGGTGTTGAAAAGTAGTAGTAGTAGTAGTAGTAGCAGAGAGAGAGAGAGAGAGAGAGAGAGAGAGAGAGAGAGAGAGAGAGAGAGAGAGAGAGAGAGAGAGAGAGAGCAATAAGGGTGGGAAGTTAATGGTGCTGTTCTCTGTCCACCACCTCCCTCTCTCTCTCTCTCTCTCTCTCTCTCTCTCTCTCTCCTGTCCACCGTGTCACTGTTTCCCCTCAACACACACACACACACACACACACACACACACACACACACACACACACACACACACACACACAGACTCTCTCTCTCTCTCTTTTTCACGCGCGATTCAAGCTTAGAGTTTAGATTAGCGTGGTTAAGTACTTTTGGTGGTGGTGGTGGTGGTAGAGTTAGTGGTGTTAGTGGTGGTGTTTGGTGTTGTGTGTGTTTTGTTTGTGTTGTTGTTGTTGTTGTTGTTGTTACTATGATTTTAATTGTTGTTTTTAGTATGTTTTTTTTTTTTTTGTATTCAACATTACTCATTTATCTTAAGTAGTAGTAGTAGTAGTAGTAGTAGTAGTAGTAGTAGTAGTATTGGTGATGGTGGTGGTGGTAGTAGTAGTAGTGATAGTAGTAGAATTATCATTATTATCATTGGTGTTGTTATTATTATTATTATTATTAGTAGTAGTAGTAGTAGTAGTAGTAGTAGTAGTAGTAGTAGTAGTATCATCATCATCATCATCATCATCATCGTCATCATCATCTTCCATTACCCCTCTCTTCCTCCTCCTAATCTTCCTCCCAACACACTCCCTCACCTATCCCCTCTCCCATCTCCCCTCTCCCTCTCTCCCTTCTTCCATCCCCCCTCTCCCTCTCTCCCCTCTCCCATCCCCTCCAATATTGAGAATACCTTCCCGTCAATCTCTTCCTTATCGTTACTTATTTAGTATTCACCGACTTCAAAACATGACCTCTCTCTCTCTCTCTCTCTCTCTCTCTCTCTCTCTCTCTCTCTCTCTCTCTCTCTCTCTCTCTCTCTCTCTCTTTCTGGTGCGGTCAGGGGAAGGAAGGACGGAGGAGTGAGCTGATTTGGAAAGAGAGAGAGAGAGAGAGAGAGAGAGAGAGAGAGAGAGAGAGAGAGAGAGAGAGAGAGAGGAGTGTAGCGCAGTGCAGGGGCAGCGTTGGTGGTGGTGGTGGTGGTGGTAGTGGCGTGTCCTTTCTCTCTCTCTCTCTCTCTCTCTCTCTCTCTCTCTCTCTCTCTCTCTCTACGTTTATTATAAAAATCGCAATTCAATACGATCTTCGGAGTATTTTTAAGGTTCTATGAAAAGGACTCTCTCTCTCTCTCTCTCTCTCTCTCTCTCGTTTCCCGGAAAATGAGGCTGGACGATGCGTATCAGACTATGAGAGAGAGAGAGAGAGAGAGAGAGAGAGAGAGAGAGAGAGAGAGTAAACAAGCTCATAAAATCGACTACGGAAGGGACAAAATACCTTATTTCTTCAATGGATTACAATCTTTATGGTATTTGATCTCTCTCTCTCTCTCTCTCTCTCTCTCTGTGCTATTATCGATATTCATTCTATTAGGGAGAGATAAAAAATAGGTCCATGAAAAATATATTCGTGGGTTTATCTCTCTCTCTCTCTCTCTCTCTCTCTGAATGCATACGAAGAAAGAGTGAATGAACAGAAAGGAGGAAAAATCAAAATGAAAGGGAAAAAATATGTGAATGAAATCAAGACAAAAAAGTAAAAGGAAAAAAGAAAGACAGTCTTAATTCTTTCTT
>NC_059266.1:6680538-6690538 GCF_017591435.1 Portunus trituberculatus | reverse complement strand
TCTTGGTTAAAGGGAAAAAATGGGAAAAGTAAGGGTTATGAAAGAGAGAGAGAGAGAGAGAGAGAGAGAGAGAGAGAGAGAGAGAGAGAGAGAGAGAGAGAGAGAGAGAGTAAGGTAGGCATTTTGGAAGTCAGGAGGAAAAAGTGAGAGGGAGGGGAAGAGAGGATAGAGGGGAGAGGGAGAGAAAAAGGGAGAAGGAAAGGAGAGGGGGAGAGAGGAGAGGGAGAGGGGAAAGGGAGAGGGAAAGGGAGAGGGGAGAGGGAGAGGAGAGAGAGGAGAGGGAAAGAAAGGGATGGTATTTGATTTTATCCAGCCATCTTGGAAATCAGGTAGATCTCTCTCTCTCTCTCTCTCTCTCTCTCTCACGAAAAAGACAAAAAAAAAAAAAAAAAATGTCTTGAATTTCTCTCCTCCTCCTCTTTTTTCTCATCCACCACCACTACCTCCTCCTCCTCCTCCTCCTCCTCCTCCTCCTCCTCCTCCTCCTCTTCCTCCTCCTCCTCCTCCTCTTTCTCCTCGACAGCCAGAACCTCCAACTCTTTCTGCCCAACTCCAGCTTCTCTTCTTCCTCCTCCTTCTCCTTCTTCTCTTCTTCCTCCTCCTCCTCCTCCTCCTCCTCCTCCTCCTCCTCCATCAATCACAAGCGGAGAACGAAAAAATTTGCATCTAAAAAGACAAGGAGGAGGAGGAGGAGGAGGAGGAGGAGGAGGAGGAGGAAGGAGAGAGAGGAGGAGGAGGAAGAAAGAGAGAAAAGGAGCTCAAACATCCACCTCTCTCTCTCTCTCTCTCTCTCTCTCTCTCTCTCTCTCAAACGATCGAGTATGTTTCGAATCTGTCTCGACTCACAGTGATGGAGAGGAGGAGGAGGAGGAGGAGGAGGAGGAGGAGGAGGAGGAGGAGGAGGAGGAGGAGGAGGAGGAGGAGGAGGAGGAGGAGGAGGAGGAGGAGAGTAGGTAAAAGAGAGAGAGAGAGAGAGAGAGAGAGAGAGAGAGAGAGAGAGAGAGAGAGAGAGAGAGAGAGAGAGAGAGAGAGAGAGAGAGAGAGAGAGAGAGGAGAGGAAATGGAGGAGAAAACAAATGAGATGGAAATTGATGATAAAAATGGGAGGAGGAGGAGGAGGAGGAGGAGGAGGAGGAGGAGGAGGAGGAGGAGGAGGAGGAGGAGTAAGAGGAGGAGAAGGAGAAGGAGAAGGAGAAAGAGGAGGAGGAGGTACAATAAAAAGGAAAAACAAAAATAATCTAGGAGGAATGTAATCTCTCTCTCTCTCTCTCTCTCTCTCTCTCTCTCTCTCTCTCTCTCTCTCTCTCTCTCATTAGTGTTGCTCTTTCATTTCTCTCTTTTATGAATTCAATCTGTGTGTGTGTGTGTGTGTGTGTTAAAATTAAATAAAAAAAATAACACACACACACACACACACACACACACACACACACACACACACACACACACACACACACACCACAAACACTACTGAAATAAACCAAACTCTCTCTCTCTCTCTCTCTCTCTCTCTCTCTCTCTCTCTCTCTATTTAACCTCCTCTACTACTATTCCCCTCTCAGTACTGCCTCCCCTCTCTCTCTCTCTCTCTCCCTCTCCTCTCCTCTCTCCCTCTCCTCCTCCCCTCAATAAGACCAAACCTCTCACTAATTTATTGTCAGCATATCCCAAGGCACACGAATTTGGGGAGATGAAAAGGGAAAAAGGGGAAAAAGGGGAAAAAAGGGGAAAAGAGGGAAAAAGGGAAAAGGGGGAAAGTGAGGGGGAAAAGGGGAAAAGGAGGAAAAAGAGGAAAAGGGGAAAAATGGATAAAGGTGAGGGGAAGAGGGGAAAATGGGGAAAAAGGGAAAAAAATCGGAGAAAAAAGGGCAAGGAAAGGGGGGAAAAAGAGGAAAAGAGGAGAAAAAGGAAAAAAAAGGGAAAAGGAGGAAAAGAGGAAAAGAGGAAAAATGGATAAAGATGAGGGAAAAGGGAAAAAGGGGAAAAAGGGAAAAACAATCGCAGAAAAGAGGGCAAGCAAAGGAAGGAAAAAGGAGGAAAAGAGGAGAAAAGAGGGGAAAAAGGAATAAAAGGGGAAAAAGGGAGGAGAAATTTATACGAGGGGAAAAAAATTAATACATTGGAGGTTTATCATTTCAATTTGCAGATGGAGAGAGAGAGAGAGAGAGAGAGAGAGAGAGAGAGAGAGAGAGAGAGAGAGAGAGAGAGAGAGAGAGAGAGAGAGAGAGAGAGAGAGAGAGAGAGAGAGAGAGAGAGTACAAACACACCAATGCTAAAAATATAACAACAAAGAAGGAAGAGGAAATGAAAAACGACGAGGAAGAGGAGGAGGAGGAGGAGGAGGAGGAGGAGGAGGAGGAGGAGGAGGAGGAGGAGGAGGAGGAGGAGGAGGAGGAGGAAAGAAAACAAATAAATCAAATATTAACTGCAATGACAACAATATATGAATAAATAAACAATTACGAGGAGAGGAATGGAACTGAGGGAGAGAGGGAGAGGGAGAGAGAGAGAGAGAGAGAGAGAGAGAGAGAGAGAGGGAGAGAGGGAGGAAGAAGGAAATGTGAGAGGTAAAAATGGATGGTGGGAAAGAGAGGAAATTGAGAGAGAGAGAGAGAGAGTGCTAAGTGTCCTGGTGTCCATGTAAAAGTGTAAGGTGTGCTAAGCCTTGCAATAGTGTTAAAAAATCACTTGAAAAGAGTGCTTGTACCCGTGCAGTGACTGAGACCCGGGCCTGACCTGACGCGAGGCATAAGGCAGCACACAGTTGCCAAATCTCTCCAAGGTAGTTTTTTTTTTTTTTAAACAACCTGTATCTCTCTCTCCGTGGCTGGTTTGGCTTGACTTGTGGGAGAGGTAGTTAGTGTCGTGTGTTTTTTGTGCGCCTGTGGGGAAGTGCTTTGTGTTCTGTGCCAGTGTTTAGTGTCTGTGTTCACGAGTGTGTTAGTGTCGTACGTGTCGTTTAGAACCAACACTCGTTGTCGCTCCCACACCTGGCTCCACAATTCCCCAGGAATCACTTATCCTCTCCCTCAATGTCTAGCCCCGCCCATCGCCCCATAGCCAGGCGAGACTTGCCTGGCTACCAGCCACAGAATTGGTGTTGCGTTTGTGGCAAAGCAACACTTAAGACTCAACACGTGAGCTGTGACGAGGAAACCTGCCGTAACCTTTGTCACAACAGCTGCCTTGGGGATACGCCAGTCTTCAAGTGTAGCTACACGGAACAGCTACGACTCCAAGCAAACATCCCGGACCCCGTCATCTACATCAGCGAGGAGACTGACACACCCCCACGCCACTACCGGACGATAGTGGGAGAGTCAGTGGGAGGGCTTGGAGAGAGGAGAGCTAGTTTCACTAGTTGAGAAGCTCACTGAGGAAGCCTCTCAACAAAACTGTGTGATTAAGTCCCTCCAGGACGACCGAGACTTGATCATACAGCACAGAGACGTGTTTGCTGCGGCTCTCAGAGTAGCAGACAGGCTGATAGCGTCAAAACAGCGCCAGACGCAAGTAGCCACACGCTCTCAGGCAGTCAGCGCCCACGCAGAGTCAATTGACGAACACTGGGAGGTGGTTTGTCAGGACTCTGAGAGGTGGAGGACGTGGTGGAGCTCGGATAAACCGCAACAGATCCGGTACGCAGCTGTTTTCTCCACTTCCACCTTCCCTTCGCCTGCCCGGGAAACAACGACCGCTCCGCCTACCTCCACTGCTTCCACCGCCACACAGAGCGACTGTGACACCTCCCCAGCGTCCACTGTCACTCCTTCTGCCACACAGAGTGACTGCTCGGTACTCACTACCACGTCTACCGCCACACAGAGCAGCAGGGACTCTTCCTCCATAAACACAGCGAACGGAGTAGATCGCGGTGCCTCTGTTCGCCCACGAACCTCTCCTCAGACCACTTCAGGAGATTGGAGAAAAAAGAAATCTAAGAGGGAAGTGCAGCAGGACGCGAGGAGGGTGTCCAGCGAAGGACTGAGGACTCACCAGGCCACCAAGCAGACACAAAAGCGAGCCAAGGCAAAAGTGTGTGAGTACTGCTCACGGAAAGGACACACTTCTGCTACTTGCCACGCCAGAACTGACGATTTACGTCAGGAGCGTCTCCTACAGCGGCTTCTTACGGTGGAAAGATACACAGCCACACCCTTCCCACCTGCAGCGCCTCAGCCCGCCCACCCCCTCACTTCATTTCAGTCCTTGCCACAACCTCGCCCACTCCTTCCTCAGCCTGGTATCTGGAATCAGAACCAGGGGCGGCAGTGGACCACCCTCTTCACCAGTACCAGCAGTCGGCCGCGGACCCTAACCACCACCTCGGACTAGCAGGCCTCGCTCACTACCATCCCTCACCATGGTACAGCCAGCTTGCCCCGCCGCCAACTAAAGGTCGTCTCTAGCAACGTCCGTGGTCTCCGGACTAACCTTGCAGACTTATACCACAACTGTGTGCAACGACACAATGCAGACGTTGTTGTGGTGACCGAGACATGGCTGAACAGTGAGGTGGAGCCCACGTATGGCAGGATGCAGGGCTTCACCCACTGGGTGAGGAGGGACCGACAGGAGCGAACAGGAGGTGGAGTGGCTGTCTGCTTCAAGGAAGGAATGCAGGCCCAGCTACTCGACATAGACACGCCTCCAATGATGGAGATGATGTACTTCCGAGTAATGCTGGCAGACCGCTCAGCCCTCCTGCTGTGTGCCCTGTATCGCCCCCGCGACAAGGGCCTGACTCACTCTGTACCTGACTGAGACCTTAGACAACCTGATGATGGCACACAGCTGCAGCCACGTGCTGATTGTGGGGGATCTCAATCACCACCTGGAAAGAGACGCCTACGAGAATCTCCTGAGGTGCAGGGTCTGACAGATCATGTCACCTTCCCACACATGAACGAGGAGGGACATTAGACCCTGTCATCTCAGACTACCAGGAAGACAAGCTTCAGTGTCATCAGCTGGGGCTCGTGGGCAGCTCTGACCATCACGCTGTACTGACACAGCTGGAAGTGGGCGTGGCTCAGGACGAGGCCACCACCCGCACCATCTGGCTGTGGAACAAAGCAGACTGGGCTTCCCTGCGCCGCGACCTGACCCACACCCCATGGGCCACTCTGCTACAGGGAGGAGCAGAGAGTGAAGCACTTGCACTCACCTCTCACCTTCTCGCCCTCCAGAGACGCCACGTCCCACACAGGGAATACACCACCAGATCGACGGATCAGCCATGGTTTGGCTACCGTTGCCGTGTTGCTGCCGAGGCAAAGTATGCTGCCTGGCTCCGCTACAAGAGGAACCCGACTCGGCGCAACAAGGACCTGCACAGGGCTGCATGCAGGAGGATGGTGGTAACCAGCAAGTGGGCCTTAAAAAAGTGGGAGGAAAGCCTGCGCCGGAAACTGTGTGGCACTGGCGTAGGAAACAAAACTTGGTGGTCTCTTGTTAAGGACAAACAAGGAACTGGCCACCAAGAATCCATCCCTCCCTCAGCAAGCAGGACGGTACTGTCGCCACCAGCAGTAAGGAGAGGGCACAGTTGCTGGCTTCCTTGTTTGCTGGAAAAATGAAGGTCGGGAATCCACAGCAGCCACCGCCTCAGCTGGTCCAGCAATGTGAGAAGACTGTCACCATGGTGGAGGTGACGCATCAGCAGGTGAAGCGATTATTGCGGGGCTGGACACACAGAAAGCCACCGGCCCTGATGACATCAGCCCGCACCTGCTGAAGCGATGCTCCCAGGAACTGGCTGCCCCTCTCACCCAAGTTCACAACTTGTGTACGGGAAAACGTCTGGCCTTCAGTGTGGAAGGAGGCTCGAGTAGTTCCTGCACACAAAAAGCTCCAGGACGGACCCAAAAAACTACAGACCCATATCCCTGTTGTCAGTGGTGGGTAAAGTGTTTGAGAGGGTCGTGGCAGAGGTGGTGTGTAGCCATCTCAAGGACAATGCCCTCCTCTCAGACCAACAGTTTGGGTTCAGACCTGGAAGGTCAACCTCCGACCTAATGATGCTTCTCACCAGGCATTGGCAGGACGCCCTCGACGACGGCAAGGACACTATAGTGGTTGCTTTGGACATAGCAGGAGCTTTTGATAAAGTATGGCACAACGGATTACTAGAAAAGCTTCGTGCTAAAGGCATCCAGGGTGGCTTGCTACGACTCTTGGGAAATTACCTGCAGGACAGAAGCCTCAAGGTGGTTGTCAACGGGCAAACATCTGAGTCCCTGCCTGTGGAGGCATCAGTGCCACAGGGTTCAATTCTTGGCCCACTCCTGTGGAATATCTACGTGGATGATCTTCTCCAGCTACTGCCAGGAGTCATGGCCTATGCTGATGACTGCACCCTCTCCTATACCTATCCACGCCAGGACAGTGGGCGGGCTGCTGAGGCCATCAATCAGCAGCTACGAGTGATAAAGGAGTGGGGTGCTCGCTGGCAAGTGACATTCGCGCCGGAGAAGACACAAGCAATGGTTGTCTCTCGGTCCCCAGCCGCCATGGCAGCAATGGCAGGAAAGTTGTCTTTGGCGCTGCTGCTCTCCCACTCCAAGATGACGTCAAGATACTTGGAGTGGAGGTGGATCGAGGGCTGAGGTTTGACAGGCATGTCAAAACCATTGCCAAGAAAGCCTCTCACAGGATCTCCGCTCTCAGAAGGATCGCCAGTTTCCTCGACAGGAAGGGGAGACTGCTGCTGTACAAGGCACAGGTGCGGCCCCACCTTGAATACGCAGCTCTCTCCTGGATGTCCTGTGCCGCCACACACAGAAGGAGACTGGACAGCATCCAACGCCGCGCCATACGGCTAGTAGATGCTGCACTACCACCTCACCCAGAGCCTGAGCGTCCCCTTGATTCACTGGAACACCGCAGAGACGTGGCGGCGATCGTAGTGTTCCATAAGGCACAGGTGCAAAGAGTGCCACATCTGGCAGGGCTGCGTCATCCTCTAAGAGTCACCGCACGGAGCACGAGAACGGTGCTCAATGGTGGTGACGCCGTAGAGGTGCCGCGATCCCACGGGTGTCAGCATCAACGCACCTTCGCAGGACGCGTCTCCAGGATGTGGAACTTGTTCACGGCCGCGGTGCCTCACGTCCAGGAGATGAACACACACAGTGTCAAACTGATGGCACATAAGTGGAGACAGACACTGCCAACTCCTCTGACACTCTTTGTGACGTGACACTCAGTGTAGTGCAGTGCGTGAATAGTGCTAGTGAAGTGAAACGAATAGTGCTCCATTTACATGCTGACCATCTTGTATATTATCTATTTTCAAGTCTTGTAAATATTGTAGAGAAATAGATTGTAGTACCCTTAGAATAGGTAGCACACGACAGTGCGCCTTTGGGTACATGTTCCTTTGTATTAAGTTTTGTTTAAATAAAAAAAAAAAAAAAAAGAGAGAGAGAGAGAGAGAGAGAGAGAGAGAGAGAGAGAGAGAGAGAGAGAGAGAGAGAGAGAGAGAGAGACGAACGAACCACTGAATGAATGAAAAATAAAGAAAATCAAAGCAAAAAAACAATAACAGAGAGAGAGAGAGAGAGAGAGAGAGAGAGAGAGAGAGAGAGAGAGAGAGAGTGAGAGGGAGAGGGATTAATAGAAAATCCTAGGGTATAAATTATCCATAAATCTGCGAGGCGGAACAATAGAGGGCGTGGCGGTAAATGGCTCACTGAGAGGGAGAGAGAGAGAGAGGGAGAGGGAGAGGGAGAGGGAGAGGGAGAGAGAGAGTGAGAGGGTATAGTTGACATCACAGCAGGAGGGAGAGGATAAAGGGAGGTAAGAAGAGAGAGAGAGAGAGAGAGAGAGAGAGAGAGAGAGAGAGAGAGAGAGAGAGAGAGAGAGAGAGAGAGAGAGAGAGAGAGAGAGAGAGGAAAGTGATGATGATGACGAATAAATAAGAAAATAAATAAATAAATAAACATTCGAAAGTAAATTTAAGAAAAGAAAATAATAAAAAAAAGAAAAAAAAAAAAAAGAAAAAAAATCCTTGTGAATTGAAAAGAAAATGGGAAACAAAACAAAAACAACAAAGAAAACGGAACAAGTCGAGTGTGGGAGAGGGGAAAAAGAAATAAAAAAAATAAATAAAATGGAGGGGAAACTAAACCAAACTTGCTACACTTAGGGAAAATCCTGCCAATTTCCTGCTGTTTTTCCCCTCTCTCTCTCTCTCTCTCTCTCTCTCTCTTTCCTTCCTTCCTTCCTTCCTTCCCCTCTCTCCTTCCTTCATTCTGTCTCTTTTTCTTCTTTTCTTCCTTCCTTCTTTCCTTCCTTCATTCTGTCTCCTTTCTTTTCATTCCTTTCCTTCCTTCATTGTCTCTTTTTTCTTTCCTTCCTTCCTTCCTTCCTTCATTCTGTCTCTTTTTTTCTTCTTTTCTTCCTTCCTCTTTCCTTCCTTTATTGTCTCTTTTTCTTCCTTCCTTCATTGTCTTTTTTTCTTTTCTTCCTTCCTTCATTATGTCTTTCTTTTCTTCCTTCCTCTCTCCTTCCTTCATTCTTTTTTCTTTTTCTTCCTTTTTCTTTCTTTCCATCTCTCCATCTTCCTCTTTTTTCATCCTTCATTCATTTCCCTCTCTCTCTCTTTCTTTCCTTTGCCTTTCTCTTCTTTTTTTCCTCTCCTTTCCTTCTTTTTTTCCTTCCTTCCTTCTCCTCTCTCTCTTTCTTTCCTTCCTTCCTTCCCCTCTTTTCTTTTTTTCTTCTTTTATTCCTTCCTTCCTTCGCCCTTTTTTCCTTTCTTCCTCTCTCTCTCTCTCTCTCTCTCTCTCTCTCTCTCTCTCTCTCTCTTCCTTCCTTTCTTTTCTTCTCCCTTCTCTCTCTTTTTCTCCTTCCTTCCTCCCTCTCTTCTCCTTCCTTTCTTTCTTTTCCTCTCTCTTTCTCTCTTTTTCCTTCCCTCCTTATTCCCTTTCTTCCTTCCTTCCCCTTATCTTGCTTTTCTTCCTTCCATCCTTATTTCCTTCCTTCCTTCTTCCTTTCTTCCTTCTTCCTTCCTTCCTTCATGCACTTCTCAATTCACACAAGCGATTAAATATTGGCAGAGAAGAGGGGAAGGGGAGAGAGGGGAGAGGAGAAAGAGGAAGAGGGGAAAGAGGGGATAAACAAAGTAGTTAGGAGGAAACAAAGATGGGAGAGAAGGAAGGAAGGAAGAGAAAGAACGAAAAGAAAATGGAGCAGAGGAGAGGAAGGAGAGAGATGGAAGAGGAGGGGAAGAAAAAGAAGGAAAATAAAGAAAGGAGGAGGAAAACAAGAAGAGAGAGAGAGAGAGAGAGAGAGAGAGAGAGAGAGAGAGAGAGAGAGAGAGAGAGAGAGAGAGAGAGAGAGAGAGAGAGTATAGTAGAGAAAGGAAGGGATGCTTCTCTCTCTCTCTCTCTCTCTCTCTCTCTAATAATTTATGAGGTATCTGGCTGACCTTGAATTTAAATACGTGGGAAATAATACTGCCTGATATCATTATTTTAAAAGCCCATTAATTAATCTTATTATATTTACTACTACTATTACTATCATTATTATTATTATTATTATTATTATTGTGGTAGTAGTGGTAGTGGTAGTAGTAGTAGTAGTAGTAGTAGTAGTAGTAGTAGTACTACTACTACTACTACTACTACTACTACTACTACTACTACTACCACCACCACCATCACCACCACCAATACCGTTTGAAATAACACGATACGGAACAGAGAGAGAGAGAGAGAGAGAGAGAGAGAGAGAGAGAGAGAGAGAGAGAGAGAGAGAGAGAGAGATATATAAATACATATATATATACAGACACAAAACACACACACACACACACACACACACACACACACACACACACACACACACACACACAAACCCTATAACAAACAAAAACTCACACCAAAACACCAAAATAAAATCGTGAACCAAAAATAGCAAAGCATCCCTTAAATAAAATTGAAAGAAAATGGGATGTGAATGTAAACACTCGCTATTACGTTTTCTACAGGACGGC
>NC_059266.1:6663038-6668038 GCF_017591435.1 Portunus trituberculatus | reverse complement strand
GAGAGTTACACAAATTACATATCGAAAAATCACACCACCATTATTACTATTATTATTATTATTATTATTATTAACACCACTCGTATCAACATCAAAGAGGAAATTAACACACACACACACACACACACACACACACACACACACACACACACACACACACACACACACACACACACGATTAAGAACCTTATGTCAAAGTTCAGAAAGGATTTATGCAAGAGAGAGAGAGAGAGAGAGAGAGAGAGAGAGAGAGAGAGAGAGAGAGAGAGAGAGAGAGAGAGAGAGAGAAGGGAGAAGGAGGAAAAACGGTGAGTGTGATGACATAGAAAGGAAGGAAGAGAAAGAGGAGGAAGAGGAGAGAGAATGATAAAGGGAGGGAATATTGGAAAAGGAAGGAGGAGGAGGAGGAGGAGGAGGAGGAGGAGGAGGAGGAGGAGGAGGAGGAGGAGGAGGAGGAGGAGGAAGAGAAGAGGAGGAGGAGGAAGATTAAACAAACACGGGAAGCAAAACAAATTGAAAAAAGTGAGCGAGGGTATAATTAGAGAGAGAGAGAGAGAGAGAGAGAGAGAGAGAGAGAGAGAGAGAGAGAGAGAGAGAGAGAGAGAGAGAGAGAGAAATGACCCTCTCGACAATAATCTGTCTAGTCCCGTTTGTCTATCTTATCTTCTTCTTCTTCTTCTCTCTCTCTCTCTCTCTCTCTCTCATGTATTCTGGTGATTTAAAATGTCGATCGGCTTGAAAGGAAGATTGAGATTGAGAGAGAGAGAGAGAGAGAGAGAGAGAGAGAGAGAGAGAGAGAGAGAGAGAGAGAGAGAGAGAGAGAGAGAGAGAAAGTCATTATTTCTTGTTTCCTTGTCTTTTTCTTCAATATCACTTCAATCTCTCTCTCTCTCTCTCTCTGGACAAAACGAAACATGTATACGAGAGAGAGAGAGAGAGAGAGAGAGAGAGAGAGAGAGAGAGAGAGAGAGAGAGAGAAACCCACATGCTTAATCCTTTCACCAATCCTTCTCCTAATCCTTCACCAATCCTTCACAGCTAATCCCAATCTTTTAATTCACGCCTCCTAATGCTTCTCGTCTCCTTGTAGGACTCAAAACCTTCCTTCTGTGCATCGGGGAAGGAGGAGGAGGAGAGGAGGAGGAGGAGGAGGAGGAGGAGGAGGAGGAGGAGGAGAGAATGAAAAGGAAGATATGAAGGTGGAATAAAATATGGAAAAAAGAGGAAGAAAGAAAAAGAGGATGGAAAAGAAGAAAAAGAGGAAGGAGGAAAGGTAGAAGGAAAAAGAGGAAGAATGAAAGAGGAAGGAAAAGAGGATGAAAGAAAAAAGTAAGAATGAAAGAGGAAGAAAGAAAGAGGGAGGAAAAGCGGAAGAACGAAAAGGAGGAACGAAAAGAGAGAAAAAAAGAATGAGGAATAGGAAGAAGATAGGAAAAGGAAGAAGAAACAAGTGTGAAGGAAGAGATAGAGAGAGAGAGAGAGAATGAGAGGGGAGGAAGAGGAGGATAGGAAAAGGGAAGATGAAAAAAATGTGAAGGAAGGAAGAACGAGAAGGAAGAAAGAGAGAAGAATGTGAAGGAAGGAAATGGTGAAGGAGAGGAAGGGAGAAAGATAATGATGGGGAATAGAATGAGGAGGAGGAAGAAAGGAAGGAAGAAAAGAAGGAATGGTGAAAGAAAGATTTTGGTGAGCGAGAAAGGGAGAAGGAAAATATTGATGAAGAATGAGGAGGAGGAAGGAAGGGATAGAAGAGAGAAAGAGAGAATGGAAGAAGGAGGAGGAGTGAAAGAGGAATAAGAGGAGAAATAAATGGGAGAAACAGGAATAAGGAGGAATAAGAAGTAAAGAGAATAAGAAAGGAAGGAGTAGAAAAGTGAAGAGTAAAAGGAAGAGGGAATAAAGAAGGAAAATAAGAAAAAAAACTGGATATTTTTTTTCCTTTAAGCTATTTCACTTTTTCATTTTTTTTTATTTTCATTTTTGCATTTCTATTTTCACTTTCATTTCTTATCCTCTTCCTTTTCCCTCAGACAGTATTTTCATATTTTCATTTTCTTTTCTTTTTCTTATCTTCATTTTCTCATTTCTTTTCATTCTTTTTCCTTGTGTGTTGTTTCCTTTTTCTGAATTATTTTTCCTTATTTCTTTTTTATTTTCATTCTTTTCTTATTTTCTTATTCTTTTTCTTAATTATTTTTCTTATTTCTTATTTTCTTTTTATTTTCATCTCTTTTTCTGATTAGCATTTTTCTTATTTTCTTAATCTTTTTAATTAATTTTCCTTATTTCTTATCTTATTTTCTTTTTCATTCTTTTTCCTTATTTTCATTTCTTATTTAATTCCTTTTATTTATCTTTTTTATATTCTACTTTTCCATTTTTCTTTTTCTTATTATCAATCTTTTCATATTTTCATTCTTTTCCTTTTTATTTGCGGTTGGTGTGAAAAAAAAATGGGTTTAACTTCTAACACATGTCGGCTTCTCATCTACTTCTTTTCTTTCTTTCTTTCTTTCTTCGTGTTTTCTCTTATCTTCCTTGATCCTTTTCCTTTCTTCTTTGTCTTTGTTTTTATTCTTTTTTTCTCTCTTTATACTTTCCTTCTCAGTTTGAATTTCGTGTTTGTTTTCTTTTCCTTTCTTTTTCTTTTCTTTGTGATTTTTCGTTCATCTCTTTTTTCTAGTTTTTTTTTTTTTTTTCTGTATTCTTTCCTTCTCAGTTTGAAATTCGTGTTTGTTTTCTTTCATTTCCTTTTTTTCTTTTCATTTTTTTATTTTTGTGATTTTTCGTTCATCTATTTTTTTCCTTCATATTTTTCTTTTTTCTTTTCTTTTTTTCCTTCATTCTTTCCTTCTCAGTTTGAAATTCGTGTTTGTTTTCTTTCATTTCCTTTTTTTCTTTTCATTTTTTTCCTTTTTGTGATTTTTCAACCTTCCTAGTTTGAAATTCGTATGATTTTCTTTTTTCTTTAATTTCCTTTTTCTTTTCGTCTCTTTTTCTTTACATTTTTCCTCATTTTCTTCTTTTTTCTCTTAATTCTTTCCTTTTCTCTTTTTTCGTATGATTCTTTTCCCCTTTCCTTTTCCTTATCTTTTCATTTTTCCCCTTTGTGATTTTCATCCATTTTTTCCTTAAGAATTAATTTCCTATCATATTTTTCTTTTTCTCTAAAATAGTTCTTTTCCTCTCATTTTCTTTCATCTTTTCTATCTTTTCTTTCCTTCATATTTCTTTTCCTTTCATTATCTTTATCCCATTTATCTTGTTTTCCCTTAATTTTTTCCCCTCATTTTCTTTTCCTTTTTGTCTGTATTTCGAGATATTTTCCTTCTTTTCCTAATATTTTCATTGTTACTTTCTTGTATTATTTCCTTTCCTTATAATTTCCAAACGATTTTTCATTTTACGTTGTTTTCCTTATCTTATTTTCTCTCTCTCTCTCTCTCTCTCTTTAATCTTTTCCACTTTTTTTTCTATATTTTCTCACACACGTCTCTAATTACTTCAGTTTTCCTTTTTTTTTTCCCTCTTCTCTCTCATGCACCGCTTTATCACACCTTTTGCTATTCCCCTCCTTTATTCCTGTAGTAGTTCCCGTTTTCTGTTTGTATTTCAGAGTTACCCAAAGTTTTTAAATGTTCTTTGTTTTTCTCCTACGTATATAAAAAAAATGTGAGAGAGGAAGAGAAAAAAAGAAAAAAATGAAAGGAAGAAAAGAAAGAATGTGGAAGGGAGAGAAAAAAAATGAGGGAGAAAAAATATGAGAAAAAAATGTGAGGGAGAAAAAAATGAAAGAAAAAGAAAAAATTGTGAGAGAGGGAAAGAAAAGATAAGCTTGTCAATTTTTGCTGTAAGAAAAAGAAGGAAAAGAAAAGAAAAAGAGGATGAATAAGCTTACTGTAGGGAAAGAGGAAAAGAGAAAAGAAGAAAAAACATTGGGAAAAAATAAGCTTACTCTAGGAAAAGAGGAAAAGTGAGAAAAAATAAGCTTACTGTAGGGAAAAGAGGAGGAAAAAGAGAAGAGAGAAAAGAAAAGATTGTCTGTCTTACTCTAGGAAAAGAGGAAAAGTGAGAAAAAATAAGCTTACTGTATGGAAAAGAGGAGGAAAAAAAGAGAAAAGAAAAGATTGTCTTACTCTAGGAAAAGAGGAAAAGTGAGAAAAATAAGCTTACTGTAGGGAAAAGAGGAGGAAAAAGATGAAAGCAAAAGATTGTCTGTCTTACTGGAGGAAAAGAGGAAAAAAGGAAAAGTGAGAAAAATAACCTTGTCTTGAAGTAAGAAAAAAGAAGGAAAAGAAATAAAAAAGAAAGTGAAAGGAAAATAATAAGCTTGTCTGTTTTACTGTAGGAAAGGAGAGGAAAAGAAAAGAAAAAGAGGAAAGATGAAAAACTTGTCTTGTAGTAGGGAAAAGAGGAAAAGAAAAAAAAGAGGAAGAGGAAAAAACAGCTTGTCTTATTGCAATAGGGAAAATAGGAAAAGAAGAGAGAGAGAGAGAGAGAGAGAGAGAGAGAGAGAGAGAGAGAGAGAGAGAGAGAGAGAGAGAGAGAGAGAAGGAAAAGAAAAAAAGAATAAAAATAACCTTATCTTGCAGTAGGAAAAGAGCAGGAAAAGAAAAAGAAAAGGAGAGTGAAAAGAAAGAAAAGTTTGTCTGTCTTGCTATAGGAAAAAGAGGAAAAGATGAAAAGGAAAGGTGGATTAGGAAAAATGAGAGGAAGAGAGGAAAATGTAGCTTGTCTGTCTTGTAGGAAAAAGAGGAAAAAGAGGAAAAGAAAAAGGTTAATAAAAGAGTAAAAGAAAAAGGATAACCAGGAATAAATGAGAGAGAGAAAAAAGAGGAAAAGAAAAAGGAAAACCAGGAAAACATGAAAGGAAGAGAAGGAAAAATACAACTTGTCTGTCTTATTCTAGGAAAAGGAAAAGAAAAAGAAAAGAACACTGATCAGAAAAAGAGAAAAAAGAAAATATAACTCAAGTCTTTTCATTAACTGACGAACACATT
>NC_059266.1:6650538-6653038 GCF_017591435.1 Portunus trituberculatus | reverse complement strand
CCTTTGTTTTCTTTGTAATCTAACGTAAAACTAACACTAAATTCTTTCCTTCCATGCTAACCTAACCTAACCTGATATTTTTCTCTCTTGTACACCATCCTAACCTATCCTAACCTATCCTAACCTATCGCGGCTTTGTTTTTCTTTCTAATCTAATTAATATTAAATCCTTTCGTTGTGTACTACAATTAGAAGACTCAAACCCAAACACATCCTTACGTTCTTTTATTTTCTTTTATTTATTTAGCATCACCTAAGACAAATATTAAATCATTTCTTTCTGTGTGTTAATCTAATCCAACCTCGCCTTTTTTTTATTTTTCTTATCAAATTTTAACTAACATCAAATTCTTTCTAACCTAACCCAACCTCAAAACACAAAACTCTGCCAGCCTCACCCAATCAGCTTCTTACACACACACACACACACACACACACACACACACACACACACACACACACACACACACACACACACAAATAAAAAGATATAAGGGAAAAATGATTAAAGAGATACAGTAGATCGAGCGGATGAGAAAGTAATAGTATTTTTCCTCCTCCTCCTCCTCCTTTACTTTCAAGAACATCAAAACATTTTCCCCTCCTTTTCCCCTCGAGTCCATGTTATTACGGAACATTCACACAGCGTAATAGTTTCGAGAGAGAGAGAGAGAGAGAGAGAGAGAGAGAGAGAGAGAGAGAGAGAGAGAGAGAGAGAGAGAGAGAGAGAGAGAGAGAGAGACAGAGAAACAAGACAATGACAAAGAGAGAGAAAGAGAGAGGGAAAAAGAGAAAAAGGACAAAAACGAAAAAGATAAATAGATAGAGCGACACACACACACACACACACACACACACACACACACACACACACACACACACACACACACACACACACACACACACAGGCGTCTTTTCCTCTCTCCTGTGCAAGAATTGATCACAAACTTAGAGGCTCTGGTGAGTTGTGCACGTATATTTGGAAGCTTTCAAAGAGGGAGAGGGAGAGGGAGAGGGAGAGAAGAGAGAGAGAGGAGAGGGAGAGAGGGAGTGGGAGAGAGAGGGGGGGGTAAGTGTAGGCACAAGATGGAGGGGTCGAGGAGAACGTATCATGGATTAGAGAGAGAGAGAGAGAGAGAGAGAGAGAGAGAGAGAGAGAGAGAGAGAGAGAGAGAGAGAGAGAGAGAGAGAGAGAGAGAGAGAGAGAAGAGGGAGGGTTCAAGTTAGAGATATGCTGAGTAGTGTAAAGGAGGAGATGGAAAAGTGATGGAGGAGGAGGAGGAGGAGGAGGAGGAGGAGGGAGGAGGAGGAGGAGGAGGAGGAGGAGGAGGAGGAGGAGGACTTAGAAGACATTTAAGAGGAAAGGAAGGAGGAAAATAGAGGAAAAAAGTACTGATGTCTATGTATGTATGTATGTATGTATTTATGTATGTGTATGTATGTATGTATGTATGTGTGTATGTATGTATGTATTTCATTTAGTACCAGGGCGTGAAAACTAATTAGAGACGCTTACCCTCTCTCTCTCTCTCTCTCTCTCTCTTGTGACCCCAATTTCGGAGGTTGACGGCAAGGTTGGCAACACTGACTAGGCGACAAATCCCATTAATTAGGTTGGCCTCTCTCTTTCTTTCTTTTTTGTTGGTAACACTGCCATTTGCTCTCCAACCTTTGTGTTTCCTTCCTGTCTTCCTCTTTTTCCTTCGTTTTCTTTGTTGTTGGTGTTTTATTGGTGGTGGTGGTGGTGGTGGTGGTGGTGGTGGTGGTGGTGGTGGTGGTGGTACTACTACTACTACTACTATTACTGGTTTCTTTTCTTATATTACTACTGCTACTGGTTTTGCACTACTACTACTACTACTACTAGTACTGCTGCTACTTCTGCTACTACTACTAGCACCACAACGACTACTACTACTACTACTACTACCACCACAACGACTACTACTACTACTACTACTACTACTCACCACAACGACTACTACTACTACTACTACTACTACTACTACTACTACTGTTGCTTTCATACTACTACTGCTACTACTACTACTACTACAACAACAACAACAACAACAACAACAACAACTACTACTACTACTACCACAACGACTATTACTACTACTACTACTACTACTACTATTATAACCACCACCACCACCACCACCATTACTACGACCCCCCAAGCACCCCTTAAACTACCATTAATAACCCTAACAAGCCTCACTGGACCATTGACTTCCTAACAAGGGTCAATACATAATGAGGAAGAGGGGAGGTGGGGGGGGAGGTGATTAGTGACAAACTGCTACCTGGAGTAATTAAGGTGAGGAGGAGGAGGAGGAGGAGGAGGAGGAGGAGGAGGAGGAGGAGGAGGAGGTAAATGTGTCTTGATTAGGAAAGTGATTAGCCAAGATTGGTTTAGCTATTGGGAACTTGTCTATCCTCTCTCTCTCTCTCTCTCTCTCTCTCTCTCTCTCTCTCTCTCTCTCTCTGTACAAAC
>NC_059266.1:6593038-6598038 GCF_017591435.1 Portunus trituberculatus | reverse complement strand
ATAAGTAAAGAAGAAAAGAGAGAAGAAGGGAAGGAATGAAAGAGCAAAATTTTTAAAGAAAGTGTAGGAGAGGAGGAGGAGGAGGAGGAGGAGGAGGAGGAGGAGGAGGAGGAGGAGGAGGAAAGCGAAACGAGGCGAAGCGAAAGAAGGAAGGGAAGGGAAAGAATAAAAAAAAAAAAAGGAGAAGGAATACAAGAGAACGAAGAAATACACACATAAAAAGAATAAAAATAAGAAAAACAGAGAGAGAGAGAGAGAGAGAGAGAGAGAGAGAGAGAGAGAGAGAGAGAGAGAGAGAGAGAGAGAGAGAGAGAGAGAGAGAGAGAGAGAGAGAGAGAGAGAGAGAGAGAGAGAGAGAGAGAGAGAGAGAGAGACTAACATAACACCATTTTCCTAACAGCTGAGGGTGGTGACATGGGCAGCGTTGGTGGCGGCTTGGTGAACATGGCAGGGGTGGGTGGAGGGAAAGGTGGAGGTGGAGGGAAAGGTGGAATAGTGGAGGCAGTGCGGCATGTCGGAGGCTGTGAAGGGGACCACGTGACCATTGAGGAGCCCAAGCTGGTGGATCGCGGCGGGCGGTGGTGTGGCGAGGGCAGCGGTCTCAACGTGTACTTCAGCGAGACGGACAGCGTTGTGGTGACCCTGCACGCCGCCGCCACCACGCAGGGAGAGTACTTCGACAACCCGCTCAAGTTCAAGATCAAGTGAGTACTCCGTGTGTGTGTGTGTGTGTGTGTGTGTGTGTGTGTGTGTGTGTGTGTGTGTGTGTGTGTGTGTGTGTGTAATTCACCTCGGTCGACTACTGGTCACCCAGCCAGTCTTCCCCTTCACGGAGCGAGGTCAGAGCTCATAGACCGATGTTCGGGTAGGACTGAGACCACAACACACTCCACACACCGGGACAGCGAGGCCACAACCCCTCCAGTTACATCCCCTACCTATTCACTGCTAGGTGAACACACCCCACACATTAACACCCAACCCCATTTGCCTCGCCGCTTCCCGGGACTCGAACCTGGACCCTCTCAATTGTGAGTCGAGCGCGCCAACCACTACACTACGCGGTGTATGTGCAGAGAGAGAGAGAGAGAGAGAGAGAGAGAGAGAGAGAGAGAGAGAGAGAGAGAGAGAGAGAGAGAGAGAGAGAGAGAGAGAGAGAGAGAGAGAGAGAAAGCAGCAGCAGCGGAGAGTGCAGCAACACGCCTTTAACACATTCCCTTCCCTCGCCTGCAGGTACAAGTTTCTGCCGCGGGCGCGCGCCGAGGTGCGGTACGGGCGTGGTGGTGGCAAGTACCGCGGGGACGAGGTGCGGAACAGCGTGTGCAGCCGTGTGTTCCAGGGGTGCCGCGCCCGCCGCTGTCGGCTGCAGTCCCCGAACTACCCCGGCCTGTACCCACGCAACGTGACCTGTTACTACCTGGTGAAGGCCCTGCCGCCCCCCGCCCCTGACCTACTCCCCCTGGTGACCCTCAGCCAGCCAAACGACCGTCTGGTGCACGTGGGGCGCCAAGGCCTGGGCGGCAGGGTGTCGCCAGAGGCACGCCTGAGGCAGGACGGGGAATGCCGCGCTCCTGAGGACTTCCTGCTGGTGTATGACGGCGGCTCCATGAAGGCGCCGCTGCTGGCGCGCCTGTGCGGCACCGCCTCGCTGCCCAACATCACCTCTAGCGGGCCGGAGATGCTGGTGGTGTTCCAGGCCGCCACCTCCGGCAGGATGAACCACCTGCCCAACCTGGTGGCGGGGTTTGAGTTGCAGGCACACGTCATGTACATGCGCGAGGCCGCGGGGCGCGTGGCTAACTCTGTGTGTGACTACGTGCTGCAGAGTGGCGGAGGGTCGCGCGGCGTGATCAGCAGCCCTGTGTTCGCGCTGCCCGCCAACTCCTCCTGCGCCTACCACTTCGAGGGGCGCCGGGACGAGGTGGTGTGGCTGTACTTCACCAAGTACCACCGCGCCCCCGCCACCACCAACAGGCCCAGCCACTCGCCCTGCCTCAACCGCCTGGCCATTTACGACGGCGGCCCCAACGCTGACGGCGCCGCGCACCTCATGGGTGACTTTTGCGATGACCAGCTACCGCCCACCTGTGTGAGGGCACGCCAGCGCGGCCTGGTGAGCCAGCCATGTGGCGGCGACGAGAGCTTCCTGTCGTCCGGGCCATCCATGCTGGTGACGCAAAGCTTCATGGACAGCACGGCGCTGCTGCCGCTGCGTTACGTTATTCACTACGAGTTCGTGAGTGCAGGTGAGGCGGGGCGCCAGTCAGGCACCGACTGTGACCACACCTTCAGCAGCGACCGCCGCCGCAACGGCCACTTCCGCTCGCCGCAAAACGTGTTCCTGTACGGGCGCGGCGGCAAGGCGTCGCTGTCATGTCGCTACTCCTTCACGCAGAAACCTGACGAGGTGGTGACAGTGCGCATCACCAGCCTGGGCTTCCGCGGCAACCTGTGCAAGACAGTGCACAACTCGCAGTCTGAACTGTTCGAGTGCATCGCGCGCCTGCCAGGCTCCGCGGTGCTGGAGGCGTGGGAGGAGCCCTGGCCCCTCACGCGTCTGCCCCTGGGCTGCCTCTGTGACGCCTCCGCCGCGCCAGCCACCTTCCGCAGCCACGCATCGCACGTGCAGCTCAGGTTCGCCATCAAGGACATGAGCTGGGCGCAGGACTTCACCGACTTCTTCTTCGAGGCGGAGTACGAGTTTGAGTCCGTGGCGGCGTGCGGGGGCGCGCACGTGCTGAACGGCTCCACGGGCGCCATCGATGTCGGGGACAGCGACGCGGAGTGCCACCAGCTGTCGTGGAAGATCGTGGCGCGCGAGGCGAGCCACCTGTACCTGCACGTGCCGGGCTACCACGCCGCCAGCCAGCGCTGCGTCACGCACAACAGAGTCGTAGTGTACGGCAGCCAGACGGCGCGCCCCATCAAGGCCGTGTGTCCTGACGCCTCAGCCACGCACGGCGTGCACGTCTTCTCCTCGGGCTGGACGGCCGTGCTGGACTACGGCGAGCCGCGCCCTGACTCCCTCATCATCCGTTACCTGGCGCGCGAGCCCGCCGCCTACCGCCTCACCTGGCTGGAGGTGCGCCGCGAGCCGCGCCCCTCCGCGTTGGAGTCCCACAAGGGCGGACGTGGGCGTGGGCGGCAGGCGTCCGCCGCCTCGTGCCCGCACCTGTGCCCGCAGATTGACGCGTGCATCAGCAGTGACCTGTGGTGTGACGGGGCACGTCACTGCCCCTCCGGCGCCGATGAGACCAGCTCCACCTGCCTCTACCTCAGCGTGCCCTGGCTGTACGTGGGCGTGGCCAGCGCTGGCCTGGGCGTGGTGCTGGTGGCGCTGGCCGCGGCGCTGGTCAGTGTGCGTGTGTACCGCCGCGGCAAGGTGAAGCGCAAGAAGAAGAAGGAGGCGCAGCGCCTCATGACCCGCGAGGTCATCCTGCCTCTCAACTTCCACAAGGACATTTACTGAACACCACACGCCCCACCCCTCTCCCCTCCCCATAGTGCTCGTTTTCTTCCCCTCCCCTCCCCTCTCCGCACCTTTCCCTCGTCAGGAGTGGCCGGGTTGTCCCGGCCAATTTTTATACAGTTTTGTACAGGTCGTGCACGCGGGTGTTACCTGTGTACGTGTGTACATGTGTGTGTGTGTGTGTGTGTGTGTGTGTGTGTGTGTGTGTGTGTGTGAGTGGATGTTTCTGTCTGTCTACCTGATATCATTCATTGCCTTGCCTTAACACGCCTCCCCCATCATCCAGTCCCCCTCCCTCCCTCCCCATCAAGGCGCCGCTGCAGTCGTTATACTGTGCCACATCCTCCCTCATCCCCATCCTGCCCCTAACGCCCCTCCCTCCCTCCCCTCACCTCTTACACCTACCACTCCTGAAACATGACAAGATCGCTGCTCTACCACCACCATCACCACCACTAGTCCTCCCAGTCCACTCCTCCTCCTGCTGTTACCACTCCTGCAGCCCCGCACACTGACGCCAGGAGCAACGCAACACAGAACGGCGACACGACACAACACAACACAACACACAATAATTCATCCCCTTCGTCGTCGCCTTCGTCAGATACATAAATCCCCCTTCGGCTCAAAAAAGAAGAAAAAAATGTAGCAAAAAAGTAAAAAAAAAAAAAAAATGAAAAATGGAAAAAAAGGAAAAACAAACATGAAAAGAATAGAAAAATAACAAAATTGAGACTAAAATTTGTTGTTGCTTCATTCTGTTCCTTCCTCCTCCTCCTCCTCCTCCTCCTCCTCCTCCTCCGTGTCGCACATGAGGCAAGCAGAGAATCCTTTTCCAGTAGCGGGGCGGGAAAATAAGAATAGTTTCCCCTCTTTCCGTTTTCTGTTTGTCCCTCGTTAGTTTATTTTTATCCCATTTTCTTTCAACATGTGTCTGATTGCAATGTTTTAGTCTACCCTGCCGTAATGAAAACGAGGTGTCATAGAAAACGAGGAAATCATCACGGGAGGGAGAAATGGAAGGAATTATGTGGCACTTGAAATAAAAAGGGAAAATAAAAAGGAAGAGGAAAACAGAAGCTGGAAAAATAAACCCAGAAATAACAAAGGGGAAAAAGGAAAAAAAAAAAAAAAAAAAAAGAAAACGATCATGGCATAGAAAACGTGACGCACATCGGGAACTATGATTAAAAAAAAGAAAGAAAGAAAAAATTACGAGTGAGACTAAAATATAGAGAAAAAAAAAGAGAGAGAAAAAAAAGAGAGAAAACCTGATGTGCATTCCAAAACAAACTCAAACTTTCTTATAGGACTAAACAAAACTTTTTTTCCTGAGTAGGCCTAAAAAAATATGAAAAAAAAAATTAATGGAGACTTTTACCAAATTAGCTTCGTATCCTGAAAATGTTATCCCCCCCCCTGTAGCTTAGAGAGAGAGAGAGAGAGAGAGAGAGAGAGAGAGAGAGAGAGAGAGAGAGAGAGAGAGAGAGAGAGAGAGAGAGAGAGAGAGAGTTACCTACCTTGACCTCAA
>NC_059266.1:6575538-6585538 GCF_017591435.1 Portunus trituberculatus | reverse complement strand
TCTAAATTATGTTACCTTACACCGAAGAGGGGAAAAATAGAGGGGAAAAAAGATAGAGAGGACTGTAGAAGGGAAAAGAGAAAGAGAGAGATAGAGGGGGAAAAAAGGAGATAGAGAGAAAAGAGGGGAAAAAGAGAAAAAAGAAGGTAGAGGGGAAAAGGGGAGATAGAGGGGAAAAGAGGGGAAAAAGAGGAAAGTAGAGGGGAAAATATATAGAGAGAAAAACAGAGAGAGAGTGAGAGAGGAAGATAGAGGGGAAAAAAGAGATAGAGTGGAAGGTAGAGGGGAAAAAGGAGTGGTAGAGAGGGGAAAAGAGAGAAAGGGATAATAGAGGGGAAAAGAAATGAAAAGAAAGTAAAGGGGGAAACAGAAAGACAGAGAGGAAGATAGAGGGGAAAAACAGATAGAAACGAAGGTAGAGGGGAAAAAGGAGAGATAGAGGGGAAAATAGATGAGAAAAGAGAGAGAGAGAGAGATAAAGGAAAAAAGAGAAAATAGAGGAAAAAGACAGAGGTGAAAAGAGAGGGAAAAGAGATAGAGGGGAAAAAGAGAGGGGAAATATCTTTATCTTATGTAGTTTCATTTATTCATTTGTTTTTTTATTTGTTTTTCCGCTTTTCTCTTTACTTTTCTTTCACACCTGGAAAAAATAAAATTGGTAATTAGTTTCATGAAGTAATTATGTAATGGTATGCGCTCTCTCTCTCTCTCTCGTATGAGGAAAACACTTAATTGAATAAATAAATAAAAGAAATAAAATAAAAATAAACCATGAAAACTTGAACATTTTTTTCTCCAAACCACAAAAAAATGAAAAGAAAATGAAAAGTGAAAAAATAAAAATAAAAAAAATAAAAATTGAAAACGAAATAAAATGAAAAAAGAAAAAAAATAAATGAAAAAAAAAAGGAAATGAAAATAAAACTAAATGAAAATGAAAAGAAAAATGAAAAAATGAAAATAAATGAAAACAAAAAGAAAAGAAAATGAAAACAAAATGAAAAGAAAATGAAAAGAAAATGAAACAAAAGAAAATGAAAACAATGAAAAAATGAAAAGAAAATTGAAAAAAAAAGAAAATGAAACAAAATTAAAAAGAAAATTGAAAACAAAAAAATGAAAACAAAATGAAAAAAATGAAAAAAAATGAAAAAATGAAATAAAAAAATGAAAACGAAACAAAAAAATGAAAAAAAAAACAAAGGAAACAAGGAAAAAAATCAAACTGAACTGGTACTCTGGAAATGAACTAAAGAAAACGAGGAAAAAAAAAAAACAAGAACACTGATATATTTTCTATTTTAACAAACTTATTTATTTATTTTTTCCTATACAAACTTTCTCTCACTATTTTCTTTTCTTTTATTTTCTACACAAACATTTATTTCTCTTATTTTTTACACATTTTTTCATTTTAAACACACACATGAATGAACAATGAAAGGGAAAATCAGGAAAAAATAGGAGAAGGGGAAAAAACCTAAATAAATAAATAAATAATGAAGATAAGAGGGGAAAAATATAGAAATGAGGGAAAGGAAACAAAAATAGAATAGAAATGATAAGAGGAAAAACTGTGAAGAGAAGGGAAACAAAAAATGAGGGGAAAAAAGATGGAGAAAGAGGGGATACAATAATAAATAAGACAGGAAAAAGAGGGAAGGGAAACAAAACAAAGAAAATAGATAAGGAAAAATTATGGAAAAGACGGAAAAGAAATTAAAATACAATGAAAATATAATGAGGGGAAAATTTTTACGAAGGAAGGGAAATAAAAAAGAGGGGAAAAGGATGGAGAGAAGGGAGGAGAAACAAAAAAATAAAATAAGAGGAAAAAAATATGAAAGAAAGGGAAGGGAAATGAAAATCTGAGGGGAAAAATGGAGAGAAAGGAAAGAAAAGAAAGAAAACGGGGGAAAATGGAAAATATAAGAAAAAAAATAATCAAGAAATGAAAGGAAAGAAAAAAAACACAAAAAAATGAAAACAAGAGAGGAAAAAATTTGGCGAAGGAAATGGAAACAAGAAAATGATAATAATGAGAGGGAGAAAAATGATGAAGAGGAGGGAAGGAAAAATACAATAAAATAAGAAAATAAAAACAAAGGAAAAAATATTTGGAGAAAGAAAGGAAAATGAAAATAATGAGAGGGGAAAAATGATGGAGAGGAGGAAAAGGAAACAAGAACAAAAAAAACAAAAGACAGAAGTAAAGGAAAATAAAAGGAAATAAGACAAAATGATAATAAGAGGGGAAAAATACTGAAGAGGAGGGGGGAGGGAAACAAAAAAAAAAAAAAGAGGAAAACAAGAAAAAAAACAAGAGGAAAATCAGAGGAAATAAAAACAAAATGATAATGATAAGAGGGGAAAAATAATGAAGAGGAGGGAAGGGAAACAGAACACAAAAATATACATAAAAAAAAAAAAAAGAGGGGAAAAATGGCAGGAAATTGAAATGAAAACCCATACAATAAATGTTTGGATTCTTTCTGGCGAGAAGCAAATAAGAAAAATGAATAAATAAATGACATTGAATCCTATTGGTAAATAAATAAACAAACAATAAAAATAATAATAAAGTGTCATCAGTGTTGCCAACCCCGCGAAAAAAAACAAAAAAACAAATAAATAACAATAACGATAATAACATCATTGAAAAGGCCATCAGTGTTGCCAGCCCCGCAAAATATAGATAAATGAAATAAAAACAGAATTTCCTAAAACAATAACAATAACAAAAACATCATTGAAAGGTCACCAGTGTTGCCAAATACAGCATAAAATAAATAAATTAATATATGAATAGATAAATTAATGAAATGAAATCTCTCGTGATGAAAAAAAAATAATTAAAATAATTAAAACAAAAGGTCATCAGTGTTACAAATCCTGCAAAATAAATAAATAAACTGAACTTCCCATAATGAACAACAACAACAATAACAACAATAATAAGAACAATAATAACACAAATACTAAAAATAAAAAAATCATCAGTGTTACTTTAAATACTGTAGAAATATTTAAAACTGCAAATATATTAAAAAAAAATCATCAGGGTTACTACAAAGCCTGCAAAAATAAAAAAAATGCAAAAAAAAATACTAACAAACTCACCAGTGTTACTACAAATCCTGCAAAAAATAAAAAAATGCAAAACTAAATCATTCACCAGTGTTAGACTACAAATCCTGCAAACAAAACTGCAAAACTATTCAAAAATTCACCAGTGTTACTACAAATCCTGCAAACAAATATAAAAAAAATGGAAAAAAATATTAAAAGAAACTCACCAGTGTTACTACAAATCCTGCAAAAATATTAAAAATGCAAAACTATTCAAAAATTCACCAGTTACTACAAATCCTGCAAACAAATATATAACCTAAATTTCCCATAATGATGAACAACAACAACAACAACAACAACACAAATACTAAAAACAAGGTCACCAGTGTTACCAAACCGGCAAAAAATAAATTAATAAACACAATTTTCTATAATAAAAAAATAAAAAATAACAGCATTGTAAAAGGCCATCAGTGTTGCCAGCCTCGACCAAAAAATAAACAAATAAACAAATAAATAAATAAAACGAAAACAACAACAACAGCAATAAAAAGGTCAGCAGCAACAACAACAACAACAACAATAATAGTAACATCATTGAAAAGGTCAGCAGTGTTGCCAGCCCCGCATTGAACCTTGAATAAACACAAAAGAGAGAAGCCACTAAACAAAATAAAAAAAAAGAAGTAGCACTAAAAATAAAAGGGGGGAAAAAGGGGAAAGAAGGGAAAAAAAGGGGAAAAAAGGGAAAAAGAGGAAAGAATGGACAAATAGTGGGATTCCTATGCAGTTTTTAGAAATACTCGCCACTTTCTGAATACTCGTAAAAAGAACACACTTGTAGGGAATAAAAACATTGGCAACATTTTTTTTTCCTCTTTCTTTTTTTTTTTCCTTTATATGTGAAGGGAAACATTATGAGGACAGGGACACAAGAAGAAGAAGAAGAAGAAGATAACGATGATGATGATGATGATGATGATGATGATAATGATAAAGAAGAAGAAGAAGAAGAAGAAGAAGAAGAAGAAGAAGAAGAAGAGGAAGAAGATGATGACGATGATGATGATGTTAAAGAAGAAGAAGGAGAAGAAGAAGAAGAAGAAGAAGAAGAAGAAGAAGAAGAAGAAGAAGAAGAAGAAGAAGAAGAAGAAGAAGAAGAAAAAAAGGAAAGAAAAGTAGATGAAAGAGAAAGAGACAAAGATGAAGAGGAAAATGAAATAAAAATAATAATAACAATAATGAGTAACAACAACAACAAAGGAGGAGGAGGAGGAGGAGGAGGAGGAGGAGGAGGAGGAGGAGGAGGAGGAGGAGGAGGAGGAGGAGGAGGAGGAGGAGAAGGAGAAGGAGAAGGAGGAGGAGGAGGAAAATACAAGAAAGAACAAAGAGGAGGAAAGCGAAGGGAACAGAGAGAGAGAGAGAGAGAGAGAGAGAGAGAGAGAGAGAGAGAGAGAGAGAGAGAGAGAGAGAGAGAGAGAGAGAGAGAGAGAGAGAGAGAGAAAGCACAACCCACTCACATTCTTGCGTCTAAAAAGCAAAAGTTTGAGGAAAAAAAAAAAAGTAAAAAAGAGGAAAAAAGGGGAAAACTGGAGGCTGCTTTTCATTGCTGCCAAGAGGGAAAAATGAAAAAGAGGGGAAAAAGAGGGAAAAAGACAGAAAAGAGGGGAAAAGGAAAAACAAGAGGGGAAAGGAAAAAGAGGGCAAAAGAGGGGAAGGATGAGGAATAGTGGGGAAAGAGGAAAAGAGGGGAAAAAGAGGGGAAGAGTGAGAAAAAAAGGAGAAAAAGGAAAAAAGGGAAAAGATGGAGAATAAGGGAAAACAGGAAGAAAAGAGGGTAAAAGGATGGAGGAAAAGGAAGGGGAAAAGAGGGAAAAAGATGGGAAGTGAGAAAATGAAGATAGAGGGGAAAAAAGGGGAAAGATAGAGAATAAGGAAAAGCAGAGAGAGAAAGAAAGAGGGGAAAAGGAGGAAAAAAGGGGAAAAAGGAGGAAAAGAGCGAAAGAGGGAGAAAAGAGGAAAAAGAAGGGAAAAGAGGAAAATGGGAAAGAGGAGGAAAAGGGGAAAAGAAAAGAAACGGGGAAAACGAGGGGAAAAACGGAAAGGAAAAAAAAAGACGGGGAATCAGAAAACAAGGAAGAGGGGAAAAAAGGGAGGAGGAAAAAATAGGGAAAGAGGGAAAAAAGGAAAACGAGGGAAAAAGAGGAAAGAAAGAAGGGGAAAGACGGAGAATAAGAAAACAGAGAAAAGAGGGGAAAAGAAGGGGAAAAAGGGGAAACGAGGGGAAAAAAGAGGGAAAAAAAAGGAAAAAGACGGGGAATAAGAAAACAGAAAAACGGGGAAAAGGAGGGAAAAAGAGGGGAAAAGGAAAAAAAAGAGGAAAAATGGGGAAAAATGACGGCAAAAATAGAGGGGAAAAGTTTAATGCACCGAAGCGGAAAGTTAAGTGAAGTGAAAAGTGAGGCAATCATTAGTATCTCGTTTTCTTTAACATTTCTTCCCGTTTTCTTTCTCTCGTGCGTACTTTCCCATTTTTGTTCGTCACCGTCAATTATTTTTCGCCTTTTTGTCTTTTTCTCTTGTTTATTTTTCGTTTTTTTTCTTTTTCTCAGTTATTTTTCATTGTTTCGCTCTCTACTTTCGTTCTGTCTCTCTCTCTCTCTCTCTCTCTCTCTCTCTCTCTCTCTCTCTCTCTACGTATATGGGATTAGAGACGGACCACCTTGTATAGAATATTAGCTTTGTGTAGTCTCTCTCTCTCTCTCTCTCTCTCTCTCTCTCTCTCTCTCTCTCTCTCTCTCTCTCTCTCTCTCTCTCTCTGTCTCCCTGTCTGTCTGTCTGTCTGTCTGTCTGTCTGTCTGTCTGTCTGTCTGTCTCTCTCTCTCTCTCTCTCTCTCTCTCTCTCTCTCTCTCTCTCTCTCTCTCTCTCTCATGCTTGGTGGCAGTGAAGCACACAATCCAATCAAGCTTCAATCAGCGAGCTTGGTGAGGGTGCCCGCCTTACCCAAACACCACTACCGCCATGCCAAGACGTCCCCCGTGGCTCAGTGGTCACGCTCCTCCACTTCCAATGTTGAGGAAGCGAGTTCGAATCCCCGAGGAGTATTGTTATTATTTTTATTTTTATTTTTACATTTTTTTGTGGTTTTTAGGAAGTGTGATTGGTTTAGTGTGTTATTTGTGGTATGTTAAGGCATGTTTTATTTTCATTTCTTTTATTTGTGAGGAGCTTCAGTTATTTGGAGAGGTATGAGAGGAGGGAGGGAGGCAGGGAGAGAGGAAAGAATGAAGGAAGGGAGAAAGGAAAGAAGGAAGGAAGGCAGAAAAGAACGAAACGAAGAGAGGAAGGAAGAAAAAAGATAAAAATAGAAGGAAAAAATTAAAGAGAGGGAGGGAGGGAGGGAGGGAGGAAAGAAGGATGGAAGGAGGGAAGGTAGAAAAGAATGAAAAGAGAGGAAGGAAGAATAAGACGAAAGAAAGACGGAGAAAGACAAAAGAAATATAAAAGAATGGAGGAAGGAAGGGAGGAAGGAGGTAGATAGAAAGGAAAGAAGATAAAAAAGGAATGAAAAAAAATAAAACAGAAAATAACCGATAACACCACACCACACCACACCACACCAAACCACACCACACACCACCACACCACACCACTCCACAACACACCATACCACACCACACAACACCACATCACACCAAACCACACCACACCACACCACACCACACCACACCACACCACAAGAATACTGCCACTAAAACAACAGAACCACATTTTTTAACAAGAATACAAGAACTAGAAAACTATCACAAGAATAAACACAACCACCTTTTCCAACAAGAACACAAAGGCTAGAATACCAGAACCACCTTTATGAAATTCGAAATAGACACAAACCACCTAACACCGACAGACCCCGCGGTGAAAATCTACGGTCCGCGCCAGCCACAGTTCACTACCTTTACAGTTTTCACACGAGTATACATAAAAAAAAATAATAAATCTGTGGAATTATTTAGAGGTATATGTGAGAAAAAGGTCAATTAGCTCATATTTAGACACCCATCAAATTAAAACACCTGGAAAACACTACACACCACATATTTGAAGCACTTAGAGGAATACAAGGAGGGATTGAATAAGCTTTGTGCTGTAACCTATAATTATTTAGAGCTACAGGTGAGGAAAAGGTGAATTAAGTATATGTGATGTATGATAATTACAGGTGAGAATGATGAGAAAAAGTTAATAAAGGAGTTTAACCTTTCCTATTGAATCCACCTTTTGCTTGAATTTTTACCTAAGAAAATACAAAAATGAACACCTTAGAGTGATAATTAAACATGAAATAAACTTAGAGTAATAATTAAAGGTGAGATAAAGGTTAATAGAGCAGCTTAACCCTTTCCCCTTAGAATATTAGTGAGCCTTAAATTTTTACTAGTGGAAATAGAAAAAAACAACCTTACAGTGATAATTACAGGTGTGAGAGAGGTGAGATAAAGAGTTAATAGAGCAGTTTAAGTCCTTCCCCTTTGAGTGTTGGTGTGCCTTGAGTTTTTAGCGTGAGTGGGGAAAATCGGCCAGTTAGTCAAATGAAGCAATAAGTGTCACGCAGTCATTAACAGGTGGAGGGGATGAAATGCAATTAACTTCACGTCTCCCGGAAAGCAGGTGTGTGTGTGTGTGTGTGTGTGTGTGTGTGTGTGTGTGTGTGTGTGTGTGTGTGTGTGTGTGTGTGTGTGTGTGTGTGTGTGTAAGTAGGTGAGGTCAGTAGGTACAAGAATTACAGGTGTGTATTAGTTGTTGTTGTTGTTGTTGTTACTATTATTATTATTATTATTATTATCATTATTATTATCATTATTATTATTATTATTGATATTTTCTTTTAAATCTTATTTTATTTTACTATTTCATTGAAATTACTACACGTTCAGAGAGAGAGAGAGAGAGAGAGAGAGAGAGAGAGAGAGAGAGAGAGAGAGAGAGAGAGACAGACGTACGAGTCTATGTCAATAGCAGACGTACGAGTCTATGTCAATAGCGGATCAGACTGTCCGTAATGTCTTTCTTCTTCTTCTTCTCTCTCTCTCTCTCTCTCTCTCTCTCTCGCTCCATGACTTGCCCGCTTCAGTGATTTTCGATAAATTAACCTTTACTACTTGAGAGAGAGAGAGAGAGAGAGAGAGAGAGAGAGAGAGAGAGAGAGAGAGAGAGAGAGAGAGAGAGAGAGAGAGAGAGAGAGAGAGAGAGAGTTGGAGTAGGATTAGGAAGCAATATTCTCTCCATCCTTCCTCCTTTCCCTTATTCCCTCATTGTCTTCTTCTCTCCTTTTCTCTCCTTCATTGTGAGCGAGATGAAGGAGAGAAGAAATGAGGGAAGGAAGGAAGGAAGGAAGGAAGGAAGAAAGGAAGGAAGGAAGGAATTAAAGAGTGAATGAGGAAGGAAGGCGTGAAGGAAGTTAGAGGTAGGTTGAAAATTATGAATGTAACGAAGGGAGGAAGGAAGGAAGGAAGGAAGGAAGGAAGGAAGGAAAGAAGGAAGGAAGGAAGGAAAGAAGGAAGGAAGGTATAATAAGGATAATGAAGGAAGAAAAGATAATAACGAGAAAGGAAATGAAGATGAAGTAGGTGAGATAATTAAGTGGGGAAGAAAGAAAGGAAGGAAGGAAGGGAGGGAGGGAGGAAGGGAGAAAGGAAAGGAGGGAGAAAGGAAAGGAGGGAGGAAGGAAGGAAGGAAGGAAATAGAACAAAAGCAAAAAAACTATTACGAATCAAGGAAAAAAGTAAGAACAGAAGGAAGGAATAAATAAAGAAAAAAGAAAAAAAATGAAAAATGAAAGACAGGAGGAAAGAAAAATAGAAAGAAAATGGGAAAAAAGAGAAAAAAATAAGAAAAAATAAAACAAAGAAGAAAAATACAAAAGGAAAACAAACAAAAGAGGAAAAGAACAAGAAACTGGAGAGAGAGAGAGAGAGAGAGAGAGAGAGAGAGAGAGAGAGAGAGAGAGAGAGAGAGAGAGAGAGAGAGAGAGAGAGAGAGAGAGAGAGAAGGAAAGGAAGAAAAAATGTATGCACGTATCTCCATCACAGTCTCAAACAATATCCTTCATCCATCTTCCTCAGCTCCCTCCCTCCTTCCCTCCTTCCCTTCCTCCTTCCCTCCCTCCTTCCTTCCCTCCTTCCTTCCCTTCCTTCATTCATCTATATTAAGAGAAGACATAAGTTTCCTTTACTGAAATGCCCAAGATATCCATTTCTGTATATCACATTTGTATCTTTTTAAGGAAAGAAGGAAGGAAGGAAGGAAGGAAGGAAGGAAGGAAGGAAAGAAGGAAGGAGAGACAAGCAATTTACCTACATCAATAAAGGAGGGTAGGAAAGAGGAGGGGAAGAAAATGGGACAAAGAAAATAGAATGAGGGCCAAGATATAAAGAACATGTAAAGATGAAGGAAGGATGATGAAGGAAGGGATGAAGAGGAGAAGAAGGAAGAAGGAGAGAGGAGGAGGAGGAGGAGGAGGAAGAGGAAATTCATGATGAAAGGAAAAGAGGGGAAATGATATAAAAGACCAGATAAAGATGAAGGAAAGATGATGAAGGAAGGAAAACAGTGAAGGAGGGAATGGGGAGATGAAGAAAGAAGAAGAAGAAGAGTAGAAGGAAGAAATTGATGATGAAAAGAACAGAGGGGGGAATATAAATGATGGAGAATAATGAAAAGGGGAAGAATTATGATGAAAGAAGGAGGGGAAGATGATAATGATGGTAAAGGAAGATAGAAGGATGAAGGAATGAAGGAGGAAGAGGAAGAATGAAGGAAGAGAATGTGGAATAAAATGAGGAAATAAGAGAAAGGAAAATTACAAAAGGGAAAAAAATAAAGAAGGAAATGGAGAGGGATGAAGGAAAGGAAGGGGAAAAATAG
>NC_059266.1:6558038-6563038 GCF_017591435.1 Portunus trituberculatus | reverse complement strand
CAGAAAATTATGCAAAGCCGAATAAACGACAAAGGAAAACCAAACAAGAAAGAAAGAAAAATATGAGAATGAGATAAGAAAGAAGATGAAGGAGAGAGAGAGAGAGAGAGAGAGAGAGAGAGAGAGAGAGAGAGAGAGAGAGAGAGAGAGAGAGAGAGAGAGAGAGAGAGAGAGAGAGAGAGAGAGAGAGAGAGAGAGAGATGGACGAATAAAGAAGTAAATGATGAAGAAGAAAAAAGAAGAAAAATATCAAGGAAGAATTAATGAAGAAAAAAAGTAATTTGGTTAAGAAAGATGGAACAGAGAAAGACGAAAACGAGGAGGAGGAGGAGGAGGAGGAGGAGGAGGAGGAGGAGGAGGAGGAGGAGGAGGAGGAGGAGGAGGAGGAGGAGGAGGAGGACTTAGAAAATGAAGTTGTATAAGAACTTCCCTCCTTCAGGCTAAGAAGAAGAAGAAGAAGAAGAAGAAGAAGAAGAAGAAGAAGAAGAAGAAGAAGAAGAAGGTAATAAAGAACGAATTATTAAAAGTAATCTCCAATAATCAGTGAAAAATACTACGAGAGAGAGAGAGAGAGAGAGAGAGAGAGAGAGAGAGAGAGAGAGAGAGAGAGAGAGAGAGAGAGAGAGAGAGAGAGAGAGAGAGAGAGAGAGAGAGATAAGCGAAGAGAGAGAAAGGTGAAGGAAGTTATTTATTACGAAACAAAGAAGAAAGATAAGGAGAGTGTGACAGGCAAGGAGGAAATATGGGAGGAGGGAGGAAGATAAGGAGGAGGAGGAGGAGGAGGAGGAGGAGGAGGAGGAGGAGGAGGAGGAGGAGGAGGAGGAGGAGGAGGAGGAGGAGGAGGAGGGACAAGGAGGAGGAATATATGGCTTAGTGTAGCAAGAGAGAGAGAGAGAGAGAGAGAGAGAGAGAGAGAGAGAGAGAGAGAGAGAGAGAGAGAGAGAGAGAGAGAGAGAGAGAGAGAGAGAGAGAGAGAGAATGTGTGTTGGAAGGTTGCCAATGCAGTGCAGTAGGCAATGCATTGTGATGAAGACTGCACACACATACACACACACACACACACACACACACACACACACACACACACACACACACACACACACACACACACACACACACACACACACAAAATATTCACTTACATACATTGGTGACAGTGGTAGGATTGATACATACATACATACATACATACATACATACACACACACACACACACACACACACACACACACACACACACACACACACACACGTGACACTGGGATACATACTACAAAAAATAAAGAAAAATAAAAAATAGAGGAAAATAAAAGGAAAAATACTAAAATGAAAAGATTGGAAGGTGATGACGCTGACGGACACACAGAACAACACAGCGAACCAGTGGACGAGATTTGCACATTTTCTATTTCTTATTTTAATTTTTTTTTTAATCATACCAAAAACAAACAAATAAAAATGAAAAAAAAGAGTAAAATAAATAAATTCCTCACATCTACTCCATTTTTCCTTCCCTAAATGTTTCGCTCGCTTTTCTAATATTTACATACACATTTTTTTTTTCTTTTCACTTCTTTATCGATCCATTTTCTTTCTTTTTTTTTTCGCTCAGTCGACGCTTAATTCGAAAAAGAAAACGAGATGTGAGCCAATTTTTTCTCAACATTTTCTTTGGATTTCAATTTTTTCCTCGTCTTTTCGGAACCCGGCGAGTCTTGCTCATTTGGGGGGAAGAAGGAAGAAGAGGGAAGGGGGGAGGGGAGAAGAGGAGGAAGAGTGAGGGGGTACGGGAGAAGAGGAAAAAGAGTGAAGGAGAGAGGAAGAGTGAGCGGGGTAGGGAGAAGAGAAGAGGGAAAGGAGAAGGGAGGAGAGGAAGAAGAGTGAAGGAAGGGGTTAGAGGAAGAGAAGGGGAGGAAAGGGAAGGAAGAAGAGGGAAGGGGAGGAGAGGAATAAGAATGAAGGAGGGAAAGAAGAAGAGGATTAAAAGTGAGGGAAGGAGGGGAGGAAGAAGAGTGATGTGAGACAGAAGAAAAGGAAGAATGAAGAGGGAAGGGAGAAGGAGAGAAAGAAGAGGGAAGGGGAAAGAGGGAAAGAGGAGAAGACGAAGAAGAGGGAAGTGAAAAGGGAGAAGAGGAAGAGCGAGAGGTGGGAAGAGAGAAGAGGATGATAAGTGAGGGAGGGAGGGAAGAAGAGGAAGAGGAGAGAGAGGAAAGGGGAGAAAAGGAAAAAGAGAGAGAGGGGGGTGGGGAGAAGGAAGGAAGAAGAGGAAGAGGGAAAGGAATGGGAGAGAAGAGGAAGCGGTGAAGATTGGAAGAAGAGGGGAAAGGAGGGGAAAGATACAGTGCTGGAGGGGAGGAAAGGGAAGGGATTGAGGGATAGGCATGGGGAGAAGGAGGGAGGGGAGAGAGTGAAGGGGAAGAAGGGGAAGGGGGAAGAGGGGAAGAGGGGAAAAGGGAAAGAGGGGAAAAGAGGGGAAGTTCTCTTTTAAAACGCTTTGGATTCTTAATGACTGGCTTGGAATGGTTTTGAGGGTGTTAGGTAAAGAGGAGGAGGAGGAGGAGGAGGAGGAGGAGGAGGAGGAGGAAGAAAGAAGAAAAGGAGAAGGAGAAGAAAAGGGAGAAATTGTTGTTTTTATTACTTTTTCTTCTATTCTTCTTCTTGCTCTACTTCTTCTCATTCTTCTTATTCTATTTTTTCTATTTCTTTCCTTTTATCCTTTTTAATCCACTTCTTCTTTTTCATTTTTCTTTCATTTCTTCATTTCTTTGTTCTTATTCCTCCAGTAGCAGTAGTAGTAGTAGTAAAAACAACACTACTACTACTACTACTACC
Organism: Portunus trituberculatus; assembly: GCF_017591435.1. Taxonomy (NCBI): domain Eukaryota; kingdom Metazoa; phylum Arthropoda; class Malacostraca; order Decapoda; family Portunidae; genus Portunus; species Portunus trituberculatus. The sequence goes on along the minus strand of NC_059266.1, from coordinate 6,560,206 downwards.
ACCACCACCACCACCACCAGCAAGCATCAGTCAGTCGTCATGGCAACCAGACCCTTACTCGCTGAATCTTTGCTATTTCTAAACGTTTTCCGCTAACGTGCAGCACTTATCGCCTCGTATCGCCAGCCATCGCTCACCGCCATCGACAAGCAGGCCAGGACAAGCGATAACCACTGAAAGAAAACGGAATAAACACAGGAGATAAGCAAACACGGTAAAAATGAGGGGAATTTGATGATAATGAGGGAAATGAAGAAGAAAACAAAAATTAAGGAAAATGGAGAAAAGAGAAATTATAGTAAATGATAAGAAGTGAAAGAAAACGGAATAAACACAGGAGATAAGCAAACACGGTAAAAGTGAATAGAATTTGATGAAAATGAGAGAAGGAAAAAAGACAAATAACTGTGAAGGAAACACGAAGGAAAAACATAATTGTAATAAATAATAATGAGTGGAAGAAAATGGAATAAAGAGAGGAGATGAGCAAACACGGTAATAAATGAGGGAAATAGATGAAAATAAGCGAAAAGTGAATGAAAAACAAAATAGTAGATAGATAATGGAATAAAAATGGAGATAAGCAGGAAACAAAAAGAAGAAAAGAAGAAAATGAGATGAAAATGAAGGAAGGAAAAAAGAAAATTATGAAGGAAGAACGAAGGAAAACAAAACTTATGTAGGAAAAGCGAAGGAAAAATAGAAAGGAAAAGCAAAGGAAAAGGAATATTATGAAGGAAAAGCGAAGGAAAATAATTATGAAGGAAAGGCGAAGGAAAAAAAATATGAAGGAGAGGGGAGGGGAAAAAATAAAGGGAAAGAGAAGGAAAAGAATAATTATGAGCAAAAAATGAAGGAAAAAAAAGGGAAATAATTGGCAAGTGATAATGTTTGAAAGATAATGGAATAAAGGGAGGAGATAAGCAAAATGAGCAAAAAGGGAAGGAAAAACTTAAATAATGAAGGAAAAAAACGAAAAAAAAAGTTTAATGAACGAAAAGTAAAGAAAAAAAATTATGAACGAAAAGCAAAGAAAAAAAACGAAAAAAAACTTAATGAACGAAAAGCAAAGAAAAAAACGAAAAAGCAAAAAGAAGAACGAAGAAAAAACTTAATGAACGAAAAAGTAAAGAAAAAACGAAAAAAAAATTTATGAACGAAAAGCAAAGAAAAAAAAACTAAAAAAAACTCAAACAAAACAAAGAAAAAACTTAATGAACGAAAAACAAAGAAAAAAACGAAAGAACGAAAAAATAAACGATAAAAAAACTTTAAGAACGAAAAGCAAAAAAAAACAAAAAAAAATAAAACGACGAAAAAACTTATTGAACGAAAAGTAAAAAAAAAACGAAGAAAAAATAATGAACGAAAAAAAACGAAAATCAAAGAAAAAACTAAAAAAAGAATAAAAAAAAAAAAAAACGAAAAAAAACAAGAAAAAACTTAATGAACGAAAAGTAAAGAAAACGAAAAAAAACGAAGGAAAAGAAAATAACAAAAATAAAAGGAAAAAAACACGAAATAATAGATTAGTCACAGGAATTGAAAGAAAATGGAATAAAAAATGGATAAACAGAAAAAAAGAAATAAAACCAAGGAAAATAGAGATTAGAGATAAGAGAGAATGAAATAAAGCGAGGAGATAAGCAAGAAAGACGAAAAATAGTGAAAAAGAGCCAAAACTTAAGGAAAAATAGGAAAATAGGAAAAATAGGAAAAAAATGAGAGAAGAGGAATAAAGAAAGGATAAAGAGGGTGTATAAAGAGTAAACATGAAAGAAACAAAGGAAAATAGAAGAAAATGAAGATAAAAAAGAGGAATAAAGAGGAAAATTGAAAAAAAAGATAAGGAAAACAAGAAAAAAATGAAGAAGAGAGAGATAAAGAATAAAGAAGGTGTATAAGAGGAAAAATGAAAGAAATTAAGGAAAATAGGTGAAAATTAAGTAAAAGAGGAATAAAGAGGAAAAGTTGAAAAGAAGGGAAGGAAAAGAAAAATGAAGAATAGAAAGAGAAATGAATAAAGATGGTAGACAAGAAGGAAATATAAATAAAGATGGGAAAAAAGTGAAACAAATGAAAAAATAGAAAAGATAAAGATAAAAGATAAAGAAAGAAAGAAAAAGAAAGAAAAGGAGGAGATAAGCAAAGAATAAGAGAAGTAAATA
>NC_059266.1:6543038-6545538 GCF_017591435.1 Portunus trituberculatus | reverse complement strand
AGTAGTAGTAGTAGTAGTAGTAGTAGTAGTAGTAGTAGTAGTTGTTGTTGTTGTTGTTGTTGTTGTTGTTGTAGTAGTTGTTGAAGTTGAAGTTGAAGAAGAAGAAGAAGAAGTTGTTGTTGTTGTTGTTGAAGAAGAAGAAGAAGAAGAAGAAGAAGAAGAAGAAGAAGAAGAAGAAGAAGAAGAAGAAGAAGAAGAAGAAGTAGTAGTAGTAGTAGTAGTAGTAGTAGTAGTAGTAGTAGTAGTAGTAGTAGTAGTAGTAGTAGTAGTAGTAGTAGTAGTAGTAGTAGTAGTAGTAGTAGCAGCAGCAGTAGTAGAGATGAAGGAGATAGAGTGAATGAGGAAGTGAGCGAGAGATAGAGAGATAAAGCAAATCCTCCACTAATCCCAGCAGGGGGCAGTTAGGATCCTGTGCAGAACGCCACGAGGATCCCTGAGAGTAGTGAGGATGAGGCAGGAGCTGAGGCTGTGACAGGAGGAAGGACGTTGGGTGAAGGTAACACGTTCACCAGGCAGACATTGTCACACGGCTCTGGTGGTGCACGGCCTGGTAAGGGAGAGTTAACGGTGCTACTGACTCCTTAACATTCTACATTACGAGCAGGACGAGCACTCTTGAGGACCCTGCTAAGCGTGTCTGTCGCCTTTGAAGACAGTCGTGGTAAGACAGCACAGCGTTCAGGAATACAGGACAGTTAGTGATGGACGGCGCCGCTCCTGACGTGATGGCTGACGACGGGGAGCAACACCGGGGGTGTTGCTGTGGCCTCGTGGCGACGCTGCGTGGACTATTTACCAGGTCACGCGGCCCCGCTGGCTCTGTGGCGCGACGAGCACCGAGTTACCCGCGGGATGGCGAGCCTGACGACGCCCAGGCTGGCACGGGCTTGGCCTTGGGTGAGCCTGACGTGAGCCACAGTGAGGGGCAGTCTGAAGACAGTGTGGAATACTTGTTTCTGAATACCGCCGGCGGGGAGCAACAGGGCTCGGCCAGGCCAAGGGCGGTAAAGTGTGTTCAGGGCCACGGTGACCACCATGCTGACAGTCTTGACTCAACGCCCTGCGAGGTGCCCGGCCACAGACAAGCCTGCCGTGGCGTGAGTGTGGCCACCACACAAGACAACGCTGGAGATCCCGAGGTCCTGGAAGAGGCGGCAGAGGACGGCCCGGTGTACTGGTACTGTGTGTTGGCTCCCCCAGGCCACGCCGCCGGTTGGAATGCTGCAGGAGCAGACAGGTGCACACACTCTGTGGCAGGAAATGACGCAGAGGCAGGGACAATGGGAGGAGTGGGGAGTCACCACGCTGCTAACAGGGAGGGGAGGCCTGGTGCTGCGCCGACAGGCGAGGACACCTTGAGGGCGGAGGTGCCCTGCGCCCACGCCACGGGGAAGGTGACTCCTGAGGCTCGGCTGCCGCGCAGCTACACCATCTGGCTAGGTCACAGGACGCCCACGCCCCTGGAGAAGACTGCTGCCGCCGCCAAGAGATACTACGCGGCGGCAGATCGCGCCGCTGCTCGCAAAATGGCGGGGCGTGAGGACACAGCCGCTGCATTGGCGGCCCCGCCAGCCCCGACAGCCCGTCCCGCCAGCCAGCCCCAGGTGATGCACACCTTCCACCTGCCCGCCGCCTGCCGCCTGGGCCTCGCCACCGGCCTGGCCACGCTGCAGCGCCGCCACCAGGTTCTGGTGGAGCTGAGTGAGGCGGGGCGGCCCAGGTCGGAGGGCCACGTCACCGGCAGTGCCTCCCGAGTGAGGTGTGCGCTGCGAGAGATACGCGACACGCTGGACCGCATCACCCGCCAACAGGAGAGGCAGGCGCGGGCCAGAGGCGCGTACCCTCACTGAACACCACCTGTCCACCCTCCCTCCCTCCCTCTTACACATCCATGCCTGTCAACCTTTCACCACCACCACCACCACCACCACCACCGCGGAAGCTAGAATGTTGCAAGGAATATTTTGGTGATGCCTGGAAAACGTTGACAAGAAGGGTGTCTTTTGTGCCTCTTTGCTTCTGTACTTCAAACTGTTGCATGTCATTAACAAAAACATCATTCCATTAAAAAACAAAATGTATTAGTTTTTCTTACACAACTGGTTTCAATTTAGCCTTGTATCTTATTCCCGATACTTTTCCTTACTCATCTCAAGGATACACAAACATGACACCTCCACTCCTGCCAATGAGGGAGAGGATCGCTGAAGAATACAACCCTTCACTGAACACAATAGCATTAAATGACATAATCCTAATCACTTCCTGTCAGGCGGCGTCACCTGAGCGCCGCCACTGTGCTGCTACTCACTCACGCTCAATCAGACACACACTCATTACAAACACACTCAATTTGACCCTCCCTCCCTCCCTCCCTCCCTTCCCCCTTTATCTAATCTTCTTGTCAGCTTCTTTCATGTGTGTGTGTGTGTGAGAGAGAGAGAGAGAGAGAGAGAGAGAGAGAGAGAGAGAGAGAGAGAGAGAGAGAGAGAGAGAGAGA
>NC_059266.1:6523038-6528038 GCF_017591435.1 Portunus trituberculatus | reverse complement strand
GAAGAGGAAGAGGAAGAGTATGATAAAAAAGAAGACAAGAAACCAACAAAAATATGGAAAAGAAATAAAAAAACGAGAAAGAAAGAAGAGGTGGAGGATTAAGAGGAAGAGGAGGAGGAGGAGGAGGAGGAGGAGGAGGAAGAGGAGGAGGAGGAGGAGGAGGAGGAGGAGGAGGAAGAGGAAGAGTATGATGAAAAAGAAGACAAGAAACCCCCAAAAAATATGGAAAAGAAATAGAGAAAAAAACGAGAAAGAAAGAAAGAGGTGGAGGATTAAGAGGAAGAGGAAAAGGAGGAGGAGGAGAGGAAGAGGAAGAGGAAGAGGAAGAAGAGGTGGGTTGCAGGTGAGTGATTAAAGTGTCGTCATAACTCAGGTAAATACTCTTGCTGACCTCACCTGAGTTAGGGCGGCCCGGCACGACTCATCCAGGTCAAAGGTCAACACTAACGAACACAAAGGAAGGAACAAACAGCCTTCTTACCTCAGAAAACCATGATAGGCCTAAGAAAATCAAAATACGCCTCGGAAATTTGCTTGAGAGAGAGAGAGAGAGAGAGAGAGAGAGAGAGAGAGAGAGAGAGAGAGAGAGAGACTAGCTTAGGTTAGGTTAAAAGAGAGAAAATGAAGAACGTAAATGCGAAAGGGAGAGAAAGGGAAAGAAAAGAAGAATAAAAGAATAAGAAACAAGAAAGGAGGAAAAATCGAGAAGGTGAAGAGAAAGGAAGGAAAATTATGATAAACTGATGAATGGAAGGAAGAGAGAGAGAGAGAGAGAGAGAGAGAGAGAGAGAGAGAGAGAGAGAGAGAGAGAGAGAGAGAGAGAGAGAGGTTGGATTAGGTCAAATTTACACCTGGATATTTTCCGTCTAATTAAGTATCCACCACCACCACCACCACCACCACCACCATCTCCATCCCTCTCTCTCTCTCTCTCTCTCTCTCTCTCTCTCTCTCTCTCTCTCTCTCTCTCTCTCTCCCTTTTTCCTTACCTACCTTTCTAATTCTTCCTTCTCCCTCCCTCTCTTCTTCTTGACCTTTTCTATCAGCTGTTTATGACCTCGTACTTCCTTCCTCCAGGGGTCAGGTCAGCCTCATTCCTTATATGGGGGGTCACACTTCTTTGTCCTCCCTTTCTCCCTTTTTCCTCCCTTTTTTCCTCCTTTTGTCCCCTTCCATCGATTATTATTTGTGAGACCATTCAATTTTCTCTCCAAAGGTTAAGCAGGGTTGGCTCTCCTTCTCTCCCTCCCTCCTTCTCTCCCTCTCCTTCTTTCTCTCTCTCCCTCCCTTGTTAGTTAAGTTCAGTTGTTTCCCTATTCCTCCTTTCCTCCATCTCTTTCTCTCTCTCTCTCCCTTTTTTTCTTCTCTTCTTCCTTACCTTCCCTTATTTAATACTTCTTTTCTCCCTCTCTTCTCTTCCTTTCTTTCTTCCTCCCACCCTTTCTATCTCTCCCTCTCTCTTTTCTTCCTTTCTTCCTTTTCTATCTCTCCTATTCTTCCCTCCCTCCCTCCCTCCCCCTTTTCCTTACCTGCCTTAATCTAATACCTTTCTCCCTCTCCTTCCTTCCTGTTTCCTCCTCCTCCTCCTCCTCCTCCTCCTCCTCCTCCTCCTCCTCCTCCTCCTCCTCCTCCTCCTCCTCCTCCTCTTCCTTCTCCTCCTCCTCCATTCATCCGTCTATCATAATTTTCCCTTCCATTCTCTCTCTCTCTCTCTCTCTCTCTCTCTCTCTTCCTTTACCTTTCTCCTCCTTTTTCATTTATTTTCTTCTTTTTCTATTCTTTTATCATCTTTTCCTCTTCTTTCTTTCTTTCCTTCCTTCATCTTTTTAACTCTTCCTTCACTCTTTCTTATATTTCCTTCCCTCCATCAACATATTTTTTCCCCTCCTTCTCTTCTTTCCTTCCTCTCCTTCCTTCCTTCCTTCTTTCCCTCCTTCCTTCACTCAATTCTTCCATGTTTCCTTCCTGTCATACATTTTTCCCCTCCCCATCTTCATCCCTTCCTTCACAATCTTCTCTCCTCCTCCTCCTCCTCCTCCTCCTCCTCCTATCATTATTTTCTTTCCTCTCCTTGACATACCATATCATTTTTCCTCTCCTTCTTTCCTCCTCCTTCTTCCCTCCTTCTCTCACCTGTCTCTCCGGATATCGCCTCTCCTTCACCTTCCTTCACTTACCTGAAAAAAAAGAAAAAGAAGAATTAGAAGCAATATGTTTTTAATTGAAGGAAAAGGAGAAAGGAAGGAGAGAATAAGAGGAATGGAAAAAGAGGAATGCGAAGGAGAAAGGTAAGAATTGAAGGAAGGAAGGAAGGATGGAAGAAGGAAAGAAGAAGGAAAGTGAAAGATGTGTAAAAGAAAAGGAAGAAATGAGGAGAGGGAGAAGGAAAGAGACAAAGTAATAAATGGAAAGGAAGTAGAAAAGGAAAGAAGGAAGGAAGGAAGGAAAGAAGGAAAAAGGAAAAAATAAAGAAAGAAAGGAAGGAAAGAAAGAAAGCAGGAAGTTAGATTAGACGAAAAAAGAAAGAAAAAAAAGGAAGAAAGAGAGAAAGAAAGAAAGAAAGAAAGAAAGAAAGGAAGGAAAGAAGGCAGGAAGTTAGATTAGACAAAAAAGAAAGAAAAAAGAAAAAAAATAAGGCAGGCAGGCAGGAAGGAAGGAAGGAAGGAAGGAAGGAAGGAAGGAAGGAAGGAAGGAAGGAAGGAAGGCCCATCACCTGGTTTGTGTTGCAAAGTTAAATTTACTGTTGTGAAGATTTCGTGAGGCGAGGCAGTTTTGAGAGAGAGAGAGAGAGAGAGAGAGAGAGAGAGAGAGAGAGAGAGAGAGAGAGAGAGAGAGAGAGAGAGAGAGAGAGAGAGAGAGAGAGAGAGAGAGAGAGAGAGAGAGAGAGAGAGAGAGAGACCAACCTACTCCCCCCACACACACCTGTACCAATAAACTTCACTAATAAAAAAAAAAATAAAAAAAGACCAAAAATATGAAAAAAACTAAGAAATAAAAAAAAATGAACTAATATTAAAACCTTGACCACTCAGCCATTATGAAAGAAAACGGGAGATCGGAGAGAGAAATAGGGGGGACACTTTTAATACTACGAATAATGAAGAAAACGAGCCAGTGTGATAAAGGAGGAGGAGGAGGAGGAGGAGGAGGAGGAGGAGGAGGAGGAGGAGGAGGAGGAGGAGGAGGAGGAGGAGGAGGAGGAGGTTTATTATCTAAAGTTTTAAGTTCATCAATCCTTGAGAAGACGTGGGATGAATTCTAACGTGGGAAAATAAGGAAGAAGAGGAGGAGGAGGAGGAGGAGGAGGAGGAGGAGGAGGAGGAGGAGGAGGCGAATGTGACAAAAAACTATAATCAAGTAAATGCACTACGTTTTCGAGAGAGAGAGAGAGAGAGAGAGAGAGAGAGAGAGAGAGAGAGAGAGAGAGAGAGAGAGAGAGAGAGAGAATCAGGCATATAAAAACAGAAAAACACACACACACACACACACACACACACACACACACACACACACACACACACGATTCAGGCAACAAATATGAGAGGAAGGAAAGAATGCCAAAGGGGAAACACACACACACACACACACACACACACACACACACACACACACACACACACACACACACACACACACACACACACACACACGGGATCAGAGTGAGGAGGTAAGCCTGGCAAAGGAACCCTAAACAAAGGACTTTCAGGAGATAGCTTGGGGGGGAAGGGAGGAGGGATGGGGGGTCCTTCTGTCCTCCTCCTCCTCCTCCTCCTCCTCCTCCTCCTCCTCATTTTCCTGCGTCCATCAGCCTCGTCAGGTCATACAGACACACGAACAGGCAGGCAGGCAGGCAGGCAGACAGACAGAGACAGACAGACAGACAGACAGACAGACAGACAGGATAATGAAAGCAAGGTTGATAAATAAAGGACTATTTTTTTGTCTCTTTGTTTCCTTTATCTTGTCTGGTGGTGGTGGTGGTGGTGGTGGTCTTCTTTTTCCTCTTTGTTTCCTTTCATTTCCTCATTTTTTCTTTTTCCTCTTCTTTTTTTCCCTTCCTTCTTTTTTTCCCTTTCCATTTTTTTCCATCTTTTCCTTTCATTTCCTCAATTTTTCCTTTTCCTGTTCCCTTTTTTTTTCCTTTTCTTTCCTTTTCTTTTTTTTTTTACTTTTTCTAGTTTTCCCTTTTCTCTCTCTCATGTTTCTCTCTCTCTCTCTCTCTCTCTCTCTCTCTCTCTCTCTCTCTCTCTCTCTCTCTCTCTCTCTCTCTCTCTCTCTCTCTCTCTCTCTCTCTCTCAATTAACCTCCTTTTCTTCCATATTCTTTTAATTTTTTCTTCATATTCTGCAATTTCTTTCTCTCTTTCTTTCCTTCTTTCTTTCTTTCTTCCTACGTCACTTCTCCTTTACTTCACTCTCCTTCATTTGCATATCTCTCTCTCATCTCCCTTGTAAACTCACCTATCACTATCTCCTCCTCCTCCAACTCCTCCTCCTCCTCCTCCTCCTCCTCCTCCTCCTCTTGTTCTTCTTGCTTAAGTTTCTAGTCTTGTTCATTGTTTTCCTTCTATTCGTTAGTTCATGTTGTCTTCTTCTTCTTCTTCTTCTTCTTTTGCCTCTTCTTCCTTCCTTCATTTCTTTCGTCTTCTTCTTCTTCTTCTCCTTTATCTTCTTTTTATCTTCTAGTTCTTGTTCTTATGTTTCTTCTTCTTTATATTCTCCCTTTTGTTAATGTTGAGGTTGATGTTGTTGCTGCTCCTCCTCCTCCTCCTCCTCCTCCTCCTCCTCCTCCCTCCTCCTCCTCCTCCTCCTCCATCTTCAAAGTGATACTGTTTTTGTAATTAATACCATTATTATTCCTTCTCGTCTTTTCCACCACCACCACCACCACCACCACCACCACCACCACCACCACCACCACCACCACCACCACCACCACCACCACTACTACTACTACTACTACTACTACTACTACTACTACTACTACAACTTCTCCTCCTT
>NC_059266.1:6513038-6518038 GCF_017591435.1 Portunus trituberculatus | reverse complement strand
CTTGGGCAGGTATATTCTTTTCTATTTATTTATTTTATTTATTTATTTTTGTTTTGGCTAACACATACAGGTAAATTGCTGGGTTTTTTATATGTGTCTTTAATTAATAGGGTTTTATACAGGTAAATGTCAGTACAGGTGTGTTTCGGGCAGGTATATTTGATTTTATTTTCTTATCTACTTTTATTTTTCATATATTTATTTTTTTGCTAATACACACAGGTAAGTTTCGCTAGTTTTAGTCATATGTGTCTTTAATTAATAGGGTCTTTATACAGGTAAATGTTAGTACAGGTGTGACAAAGGTAGGTATTTCTTATTTTTTTTATTTATTTATTTATTCTTATTTATTTTTTTTTTTCTGGTAATACATACAGGTAAATTTTGCTAGTTTTGGTCATATGTCTTTAATCAATAGGGTCTTTATACAGGTAAATGTTAGTAAAGGTGTAAATTTGTTTCGTTTTTGTCCTTTTTACTAATTTATACAAGTTTCGCTACTTATCTAAAAAAAAAAAACGTTTAATCAAGTTTTTTATACAGGTAAATGTTAATAAAGGCGTGGCTAAGGCAGGTATATTTATTCATTCATTTATTTCATTTTCTTTTCTTTTCTATCTATTCATTTTTTTCTAATACACACAGTCAAGTTCCGTTAGTCGTCAAATGTGTTCTTAATTCTTTTTCATGCAGGTACATATCATACAGGTGTGTCTAAGGCAGTGCAGGTAAATTTGGTCCTTTTTGCTAATTAATACAGGTGAATTTTCTTAAGTTTCGTCAATAGCTTGCCTTTGATTAACAGGTGTGACTCACAGGTAATTGTTCTGAGATTTTGAAGTTAGTACAGATAAACTTACATGTTTTACCAATCTTCACAGGTGAACTGTTAACTTTCAGCAGCGAAGTTTGTATCTAATTAGCACGTGTTTATTTATCCATCTTGCAAATTACAGGTGGATTTAGCGAACTTTATTACACACCTCTTCAACTTAATTACAGGTGTCACTACCCAAATAACACCTCTTGAATTTCACAGGTGTCACTAATCAATTAACACACCTCTTCAACTTAATTATACTAGCAATCCATCACACCTCTTCAACTTAATTACAGGTGTCAATAGCCATCCATCGCATCTCTTCAACTTAATTACAGGTGTCACTAGCCTTCCATCGCACCTCTTCAACTTAATTACAGGTGTTACTAGCCATCCATCACACCTCTTCAACTTAATTACAGGTGTCACTAGCCATCCATCGCACCTCTTCAACTTAATTACAGGTGTCAATAGCCATCCATCACACCTCTTCAACTTAATTACAGGTGTCAATAGCCATCCATCGCACCTCTTCAACTTAATTACAGGTGTCAATAGCCATCCATCGCACCTCTTCAACTTAATTACAGGTGTCAATAGCCATCCATCGCACCTCTTCAACTTAATTACAGGTGTCAATAGCCATCCATCACACCTCTTCAACTTAATTACAGGTGTCAATAGCCATCCATCGCACCTCTTCAACTTAATTACAGGTGTCAATAGCCATCCATCGCACCTCTTCAACTTAATTACAGGTGTCAATAGCCATCCATCACACCTCTTCAACAATTACAGGTGTCAATAGCCATCCATCACACCTCTTCAACTTAATTACAGGTGTCAATAGCCATCCATCGCACCTCTTCAACTTAATTACAGGTGTCAATAGCCATCCATCACACCTCTTCAACTTAATTACAGGTGTCACTAGCCATCCATCGCACCTCTTCAACTTAATTACAGGTGTCAATAGCCATCCATCACACCTCTTCAACTTAATTACAGGTGTCAATAGCCATCCATCGCACCTCTTCAACTTAATTACAGGTGTCAATAGCCATCCATCGCACCTCTTCAACTTAATTACAGGTGTCAATAGCCATCCATCGCACCTCTTCAACTTAATTACAGGTGTCAATAGCCATCCATCGCACCTCTTCAACTTAATTACAGGTGTCAATAGCCATCCATCACACCTCTTCAACTTAATTACAGGTGTCAATAGCCATCCATCGCACCTCTTCAACTTAATTACAGGTGTCAATAGCCATCCATCGCACCTCTTCAACTTAATTACAGGTGTCAATAGCCATCCATCGCACCTCTTCAACTTAATTACAGGTGTCAATAGCCATCCATCACACCTCTTCAACTTAATTACAGGTGTCAATAGCCATCCATCGCACCTCTTCAACTTAATTACAGGTGTCAATAGCCATCCATCGCACCTCTTCAACTTAATTACAGGTGTCAATAGCCATCCATCGCACCTCTTCAACTTAATTACAGGTGTCAATAGCCATCCATCGCACCTCTTCAACTTAATTACAGGTGTCAATAGCCATCCATCGCACCTCTTCAACTTAATTACAGGTGTCAATAGCCATCCATCGCACCTCTTCAACTTAATTACAGGTGTCAATAGCCATCCATCGCACCTCTTCAACTTAATTACAGGTGTCAATAGCCATCCATCACACCTCTTCAACTTAATTACAGGTGTCAATAGCCATCCATCGCACCTCTTCAACTTAATTACAGGTGTCAATAGCCATCCATCGCACCTCTTCAACTTAATTACAGGTGTCAATAGCCATCCATCGCACCTCTTCAACTTAATTACAGGTGTCAATAGCCATCCATCACACCTCTTCAACAATTACAGGTGTCAATAGCCATCCATCGCACCTCTTCAACTTAATTACAGGTGTCAATAGCCATCCATCGCACCTCTTCAACTTAATTACAGGTGTCAATAGCCATCCATCACACCTCTTCAACTTAATTACAGGTGTCAATAGCCATCCATCACACCTCTTCAACTTAATTACAGGTGTCAATAGCCATCCATCACACCTCTTCAACAATTACAGGTGTCAATAGCCATCCATCGCACCTCTTCAACTTAATTACAGGTGTCAATAGCCATCCATCACACCTCTTCAACTTAATTACAGGTGTCAATAGCCATCCATCGCACCTCTTCAACTTAACCTCTTCAGTACCATGACGCATTTTCATATTGATTCTTGTTACTATTTGGTGATTTTACACAGCTTCAGAAACTTATGTGAGGGTTAAACTAGTGAAGACTTTGGCCCATTAATCTTCTGACCTCCACAGCCCCTTCCTGATGTCAATAAAATGGTCTAGTCGTACACAAATCTCAAGGTGAAAATATGTCCCAGTAATGAAGGGGTTAATCGCAGGTGCTACTAACCATTAACACATCTCTTAAGAAAAATGTATCAAAAGACCCTTACAAACATACAGGTAAACTCTCATTCACATGTTAAAACAGGTATATAAATTCTCATCTTGCAAATTACAGGTGGATTTAACGTAGTTCATTACAGGTGTCACTAATTAACGAACACACCTGGTGGCCAAATCTAAACAAACAAATAAATACATGAATAGTTCTCACTCCATACCAAAGAAGCAATTAATTTTACACCTGGGAAATTATACAGGTAGATTCAAGGTGTCACTAATTAACTAACACCTGGCGGGCAAACACAAACACATAAACACATAAACACATCAACAATTCTCACTTTACATCAAGATAGCAATAGATTTTACACCTGGGAAATTATACACAGGTAGATTCAAGGTGTTGCTAATTAACCACTACACCTGGCGGGCAAACGTAAACAAATAAACAAATAAACACAAACACATCAATAATTCTCACTTCACATCAAGGAAGCAATTAATTTTACACGTGGGGAATTATACAGGTAGATTCAAGGTGTCACTAATTAATCAACTAACACCTGGGGGCAAATACCAACAAATAAACCAATAAACACATCAATAATTTTAACTTCACATCAAGGCAGCAACAAAATCTTCACAGGTAGATTAAACACACTTCATTCAAGGTGTTTCTAATTAATTAAAACACCTGGCGGGCAATGCAGGTAAGTCATGGTAAACTCGCTCATTTCCACCTCACGTTCAGCCGGCAGGTAAATCTCATCTTGCATATTCCAGGTACATTCCAGGTAAAGGTGTGACTAATTAATTCAAATACCTGAGCATTCCCGACGTGCGCACAGGTGAGGAGGATTGTTCCGGGGCTGTATCACGACAAGTAAGGTTCTATTTTTTATTATTAGGTGTATGTAACTGTATCCCATGTGGTTCTTTAACTGCCTACTATTAATTAGCAAAGCACAGGTAAACAAACTCTCTTTTTTTGCAAACAATATTATGACAGGTAATTATTTTTTGTGGGGTGTAATTATTAAGTGTATTTGCTGCATTTCACGTGGTTCTTTAATTAATTCAGTCTACCTTTAATTAGAAAAGCACAGGTAAACAAACTCTCTTTTTTGCAAACTATATTATGACAGGTAATTTCCTTTTTTGGTGGGTGGGGGTGTGGCGAGGTAATTACTAAGTATTTACTGTATTCCACGTGGTTCTTTAATTAACTCAGTCTACCTTTAATTAGCAAAGCACAGGTAAACAAGCCCTTTATTTACAAACTATTATAAAGACAGGTAAGTTTTTTTTGTAATTATTAAGTGTATTTACTGTATTCTATGTGGTTCTTTCATTCATTCACTCCAGTTACCTTTAATTAGCAAAACAAGTAAACAAACCTCCTTTTTTTTGGCAAACTATATATAAGGACAGGTAAGTTTTTTTGTAATTATTAAGAGTATTTACTGTATTCCATGTGGTTCTTTCATTCACTCGTTACCTTTAATTAGCAAAACACAGGTAAAACAAACTCTCTTTTTTTGCAAATTATAAAGACAGGTAAGGGTTTTTTTTAATTACATGTGTATTTACTGCATTCCAAACGTAACTTAATTCAGCCATCCAGTTACCTTTAATTAGCAAAACACAGGTAAACGTTGCTATTTTTACACTAATGTTAACAAACCTAATTTTTTCCTTTCTTTCTTTTTTTTTCAACTCGCATATAAATTGGTCATCTCGC
>NC_059266.1:6503038-6508038 GCF_017591435.1 Portunus trituberculatus | reverse complement strand
AGACAGCGAGGTGGTCGTGCGTGCTGTAACGACCTCATACACGCACTAACGACCACCCCGCTATAACGAAAAGGTTCGGGGGTGTCCGCTATACCGAGGTCGCGGATTGGTCTCTGTTAAAACGCTGGTATTGAGAAAACAAACCGCACTTAGTGAAGGGGAAAGAGGGGAAGAGAGGGGAAGAGAGGGGAAGGGAGAGGGGAAGGGAGAGGGGGAGAGGGGAAAGGGAGAGAGACAGGGAGAGGAGGAAACGAAGGGAGGGAAGGTAAGATAAGAATGGGAAAGAGGTGAGGGGAAAGTGAGAGGGGAGAGGGGAGAGGTGAGGGAGGGTGAAGGATAACAGTGGGAAGTGGATAAGAATGGAGAGAGAGAGAGAGAGAGAGAGAGAGAGAGAGAGAGAGAGAGAGAGAGAGAGAGAGAGAGAGAGAGAGAGAGAGAGAGAGAGAGAGAGAGAGAGAGAGAGAGGCTGATGGGAAGAAGTCAAAAGGAAAAAGGAGAGAATTAAGGATGAAAAGGAAGAGTAAATAAAAAAGGAAGAGGGGAAAAGAGGGGAAAAGAGGGGAAAAGAGGAAATGAGGGGAAAATGGAGCAAATGAGAGGAATAGAGAAAGACATGAAAGTAGATAAGAGTGGAGAAAGGGAAGAGGAGAGAAGGAGTAAATAAGAGGGGAGAAGAGGGGAGTCATTTAGCCCGTAATGATCAGGTCAGCTTCGTTTAGGTCAAGAATCTTCCCCTTTGTTGTGCCTTCACGCTGAGGGGAAAAGGGGGAGGAAACAACATTCTTTCCCCTCATTTCCCTCAATTTTCTCCACTTCTTCCTTCTCTCTTAATTTTCTCTTTTTTCTCTCTTCTTTTCCCCTCACTCATCCTCCTTTCTTCTTCCTCTCCCCTTATTCTCCCACCCCTCTTTTTCCCCTCATGTTCTTTTAAATGTCATTCACACACATCGCCTCTCCTCCCTCTCTCTCTCTCTCTCTCTCTCTCTCTCTCTCTCTCATCTACTTTTAACTGCTCTACATACATGTCTCCTCTCCCTCTCACTTTTTTCCCCTCACCTCCCCTCTCTTTCTCTCCCCTTTATCTTCGCTCTCCCCTCTTCTTTCCCCTCCTGATAACAACTCCCACGACATTTCTTTCCCCTCTTCCTCCTCTTCCCCTCACATTCCCCTCCCTCCGTCTTCCCTCTTCCCTTTATCTTCATGTTCCCCTCTTCTCTCCCATCCTAACACCTCTCTACTTTCCTCCCCTCTCATCCTCCCTATTTTCCCCTCATTTTCCTCTTTCCCTCTCCACACTGCCCTCTCAATCTTTCCTTGTTTTCCACACTTTCACTTCCATTTTCCCCTCTTTTCTCTCCACGCTACAATTTCCCCTCTTTTCCCCTCACTCTTCCCCTCTCACTCTCTCTCTCTCTCTCTCCAAAGCACATCCCTTTCCCCTTTTTTTTAGCGTTAGGTCTTACCACTCTCCCCTCACCCGTCTCCCGTCTCTCCCTTCTTTCCCCTCACTTTCTTTCCCCTCCCCCGGGTAGACGCTAATTGAAATCTGGCTCCCCTCACCTGCCGGGACAATATTCACACGGGAAAGTGGGAACACCTGACCTGAGAGAGAGAGAGAGAGAGAGAGAGAGAGAGAGAGAGAGAGAGAGAGAGAGAGAGAGAGAGAGAGAGAGAGAGAGAGAGAGAGAGAGAGAGAAATGGGGGGAAAACTAACATGACACAATGATTTTCCCATGAGAGGGGAAAGGAGGGAAAAGCACAGAGAGAGAGAGAGAGAGAGAGAGAGAGAGAGAGAGAGAGAGAGAGAGAGAGAGAGAGAGAGAGAGAGAGGAGGAGAGGAGAGAGAGAGAGGAGAGGAGAGAGAGGAGAGGAGAGAGAGAGGAGAGAGAGAGAGAGGAGAGGAGAGATGAGAAAATAAAGAAATAGAGTAAAAGTGAGAGAATAGAAAAGAGAAAAGAAAGAAAAGAGAAGAGAAAAGAAGATTAGAAGATATATAACGAAAAAGAAGAAAAGAAGAAAAAAAGAAGAAGAATGTGTGTGTGTGTGTGTGTGTGTGTGTGTGTGTGTGTGTGTGTGTGTGTGTGTGTGTGTGTGTGTGTGTGTGTGTGTGTGTGTGTGTGTATAACTCCCAAATTTCCATTCCAAATCGTATACTTATACACATCACCCTTTCCAAACTCACACGCATCTGTACTTAATCTAAAATATATTCACACTTTTTTTTCTCTTAATTTGTTACGTGAGGGAATAAATTTAAGTCCCGTCATTAAATCATTTATACCCTTTTTATTTACATTGGAAAGGGAAAACCTCCCTAAATAAATTAATATACTGACCCCCCATTAAAACACATACAGGTTAAAATAGAGAAATAATACAGAAAAAGAACATATAACAAACTAACTACAAAATATACCAGTTTAAATAAATAAATAAACCAAAAAAACATAAAAGAAAAAGAAAAGATAGGAAAATAACAGGAAATCAAGACAATTTATCACAAGTGTCTTAAGAAAATGAAGAAAATAAATAAATAAATAAAGCCCATTTTCTTTACAGGTGTGTCTTGCAACTCGTAATTAAAGGCAGGTAAACAGGAAACCATGAAAAGGAAGGAGGAAAAACAGGAAAACATAAAAGGAAAGAGGAAAAGCAAAAAAAAGGAAAGCAGGAGGAAAAACAAAAAAACATTACAAGGAGGAAAAAACAGGAAAACATAATGCAGGAAAAACAGGAAAACATGAGAAGGAAAACAGGAAAAAACAGGAAAACTTGAGAAGGAAAACAGGAAAAACAGGAAAACATGAGAAGGAAAACAGGAAAAAACAGGAAAACTTGAGAAGAAAAACAGGAAAAACAGGAAAACATGAGAAGGAAAACAGGAAAACTTGAGAAGGAAAACAGGAAAAAACAGGAAAACATGAGAAGGAAAACAGGAAAAAAAAGAAAAACTTGAAGGAAAACAGGAAAAAACTGGAAAACTTAAGGAAAACAGGAAAAAAAAGGGGAAAAAACTAATCCAGCGTTAGTAAAAAGTATAATACGTAAACAGGAAAACAGGAAAATATGGAGGGGAAAAACAGGAAAAACAGGAAAAACAAGGAAAATAAACTAATGCAGGGTTACAAGAAATGAAAACAATTAATCTTTTTATTCATACAAGCAAAAAAAATTCTCTATATTTATTTCATTTATTTATTCTCTATGTTAATTTCTTCCTCTTGTGTTATCTCTCTCTCTCTCTCTCTCTCTCTCTCTCTCTCTCTCTCTCTCTCTCTCTCTCTCTCTCTATTAAACCTCATTCCTTTCCTCTCTTCAAATATCAGAGTTATATTTCATCTCTTTGTCTTTCTTTCATATATCGCTTCGTAAATTTACTTCTTAACTCTCTCTCTCTCTCTCTCTCTCTCTCTCTCTCTCTCTCTCTCTCTCTCTCTCTCTCTCTCTCTGACACAACAAACATCACCTCCATTTTCTATGCTCACCCACTAAGATTTTCAAGGGGCACTCAAATGAACACACACACACACACACACACACACACACACACACACACACACACACACACACACACACATTTCAACATGGCACTAATTAATGTTTTTTTTTCTTTATGATTCTATTAATATCTAGTTTCCAATACACCTCCTCCTCCTCCTCCTCCTCCTCCTCCTCCTCCTCCTCCTCCTCCTCCTCCTCCTCCTCCTCCTCCTCCTCTTCTTCCCTTCCTCTTCCTCCTTTTTCTCCTTCTTCTCGTCATAAATCACTTCTACCTGCTCCTGCTCCTGCTCCTGCTCTCCTCCTCCTCCTCCTCCTCCTCCTCCTCCTCCACCTCCTCTTCCTTTCTTCCTCTTCCTCTTCGTCTTCCTCTTCCTTCTCCTCCTTCTTATTCAACTACTTCCTCCTCCTCCTTTATTACATCATTTCTTCCGCTTCCTTTTGCTCCATTTTCTCTCCTCCTCCTCCTCCTCCTCTCTTCTTCTCCTCCACCTCCTCCTCCTCCTCCTCCTCCTCCTCCTCTTCCTCCTCCTCCTCCTCTCTCTTCTCCTCCTTGCCTGCCATTCACATGTCTTAAATTTTTATTATCATTTTCTTTTCCAATACTTCTCCCTCTTTCTCCTCCTCCTCCTCCTCCTCCTCCTCCTCTTCTTCTTCTTCTTTTTCTTGTCGTGGAGCCAAATGACCTTCGTCGATATATTATCAAATCTAATCCTTCTTCTTCTTCTTCTTCTTCTTCTATTTTTTATTCCTCTTTTTCTCTATCAAGTTATTTCGTCGTTGATAGTCTCCTCCTCTACTCTTCTTCTTCTTCTTCCGGCTCCTCCTCCTCCTCCTCCTCCTCCTCCTCCTCCTCCTCCTCCTCCTCCACCCTTGGCCCAGGTGAAAGCGAGTTACCTGTCGGATTTAATTAAGGATGCAGGTAATGGCAGGATTTTTGCTCATTTTCTTTCTCTCTCTCACTCGCTCACTTTCTTTATTTCTCTCTCTCTCTCTCTCTCTCTCTCTCTCTCTCTCTCTCTCTCTCTCTCTCTCTCGTATTTCACCGATTTTGTCTAATAATTTACATAACTCTCTCTTAACTCCTCCTCCTCCTCCTCCTCCTCCTCCTCCTCCTCCTCCTCCTCCTCCTCCTCTTCTTCTTCTTCCTCCACCTCCTCCAAACCTTCTTAAAAAACGGATGAATGAACTTCCCCTCATTTAGGAAAAGGGGAAAAAATGAGGGGAAAAAGTGGAGAGAAAACCCTAGTCTTTCTCTCCTCCACTTTCTTCCTCTGCCTCTCCACTACTTTTTCTTCTCCCTGAGGAAATAATTAAGGTTGGAGGGAGGGAGGGGAGGAGGAGGAGGAGGAGGAGGAGGAGGAGGAGGGAGGAGGAGGAAGGATGATAGATAAGGGAGAAGGAAATGGAATGTGAAGGAAAGTGAAGAGAAAGATTTGTAGTAATGAAGGTGATAAAGAAGGAACTACTACTACTACTACTACTACTACTACTACTACTAC
>NC_059266.1:6495538-6498038 GCF_017591435.1 Portunus trituberculatus | reverse complement strand
GTGGAATCGAAAGCTCTTCGTCTCATCAACTCCCTCCTCTGACTAACTGTCTTCAGTCTCTTTCTCACCGCCGAAATGTTGCATCCCTTTCTATATTTTATCGCTATTTTCATGGTAACTGTTCTACTGATCTTGCTAACTGCATGCCTCCCTCCTCCTGCGGCCACGCTGCACAAGGCTTTCTTCTTCCTCTCATCCCTATTCTGTCCAACTCTCTAATGCAAGAGTTAACCAGTACGCTCAATCATTCATCCCTTTCACTGGTAAACTCTGGAACTCCCTCCCTGCATCTGTATTTCCGAATACCTACAACTTGTCTTCTTTTAAGAGGGAGGTATCGAGGCATTTGCTCCCCTAATTCTGGCTGACGGTTTTGGCACTTTTGAACTCTTTGGAGAGCCAGTGCTCAAGTGGCCTTTTTTTTTTTTTTTTTTTTTTTTTTTTTTTTTTAGCCCTTGGCTGGCCTCTTCCTACGTAAAAAAAAAAGAAGAAGTAGTAGTAGTAGTAGAAGAAAGAAGAAGAAGAAGAAGAAGAAGAAGAAGAAGAAGAAGAAGAAGAAGAAGAAGAAGAAGAAGAAGAAGAAGCAGGAGAATGAAAACAAAAACATGATACTGGTTCTAATAATGTTTATCTAACCAAACCTAACCTCTCTCTCTCTCTCTCTCTCTCTCTCTCTCTCTCTCTCTCTCTCTCTCTCTCTCTTGCCTGTGTTTCTGTTTGTTTTCTTATTCATGTTCTCTTGTCCGTCCCTCTCCTCCTTTCTTTCTCTTTTGTCGTCATTTGCTTTTATTCTTCCTTCCTTCCTTGCACCTCCTCCTCCTCCTCCTCCTCCTCCTCCTCCTCCTCCTCCTCCTCCTCCTCCTCTTATTCTTTCTCTTTCTTCCCTTCTTTCTCTGGACGTTTCTGTTTCCTCCTACCTCTTCCTCCCAGTAATCCTCTCTCTCTCTCTCTCTCTCTCTCTCTCTCTCTCTCTCTCTCTCTCTCTCTCTCTCTCTCTCTCTCTCTCTCTCGCTTATCCCAGCCAGACACACAATTTACTAAAGGGAGCAGAGTAGTTATATTACTGTAGCCCTCCTCCTCCTCCTCCTCCTCCTCCTCCTCCTCCTCCTCCTCCTCCTCCTCCTTCTCCTCTTCCTCTCACCACTCTCTCTTCTTTCTCTTATTGTGTTTGTGTATATCTTTGCTATTAAATGGATTTGTTGTTGGTTCTGCCATTATTACTAGTAGTAGTAGTAGTAGTAGTAGTAGTAGTAGTAGTAGTAGTAGTAGTAGTAGTAGTAGTAGTAGTAGTACAATTATTGAGATGTAGAAAAGTCGAAAGAGAAAATTAATAAAAAGTAAATATAGAAAAATAAATAAATAACATACAAAGAAAACGCAAAATTGAACCAAAACAAGAAAAATAACCAAAAAAAATTAAAGAAACTAAAAAAAAAAGTTGAAAATATGAAAAATACAAAAAAAATAGAAAAACACATCAAAATAGTTCTAAATAGTCATGATAGGAAATAGTCGCGAATAGTTGACGAGAGAATAGTTTACAGATAAAAAGTAAAAAAAAAAAGAAAAAAACGTTAAAATAGTAAAAGAAAATAGAAAAAAACACATCAAAATAGTTCTAAATAGTCATGATAGGAAATAGTCGGGAATAGTTGGCGAGAGAATAGTTTACAGATGTTTTGATAATTATGCTTCCAAATAGTTAGACAGGAAAATTATTACTGTTGTTTGTGTTTGTGATGTTTGTTTGGCATGTTTGGTCACGTGACTCCAGGTGGTGGTGGTGGTGGTGGTGGTGGTGGTGGTGGTGGTGGTGGTGGGCAAACAAGCAAGGGTGTGTTTCTAAATCCCTTGTTTGTAATGGATATTCTCTCTCTCTCTCTCTCTCTCTCTCTCTCTCTCTCTCTCTAACATGACACTGAAATCAACTAAAAAAAATCAAGAAACCACAAAGAGAGAGAGAGAGAGAGAGAGAGAGAGAGAGAGAGAGAGAGAGAGAGAGAGAGAGAGAGAGAGAGAGAGAGAGACCTTTCAATACCTAGATACCTCAGAATAAGAAAAAAAAACCTCAATGCCTACACACACACACACACACACACACACACACACACACACACACACACACACACACACACACACACACAGAGAGAGAGAGAGGGCCGCTCATTAAAAGCCTCCTTCAGAATGCTGGTAATTGGAAGGAAAATTATAAAAAAAAAAAAACGTAAAAAAAAAAAAGAAAAAAGAAATGGAAAAAGAAAACGAAGAATAAGTGTCTGTATGTATGTATGTATGTATGTATGTATGTATGTATGTATGTATAATTTGCAATATTTAATTAATTTCCTTCACATTTACCTGAAACTCGTCATCATTAAGGAGAAAAGAGATAAAGAGAGAGAAAGAGAAAAAGAGAGAGAAAGAGAAAAAGAGAGAGTGAGGACCGAAGGAAAGATTTTTTTCTCTTTCTCTCATAAAACTACATAATTAATTTTAATGC
>NC_059266.1:6468038-6485538 GCF_017591435.1 Portunus trituberculatus | reverse complement strand
CTCATCTTACTGTTCATTTTCTTGCTTTTCCTTTATTTTCATTTTTAAAGCTGAACGAACAAGAAAGTAAGAGAAAACAAACCAGGAAAGAGAATAAACAAATAAATAGAAATAATAAATAAAAAAAAATAGTTAATTCTTCATAGTCCTCCCTTTAAAAATACTAAATATAACCATTATTTTTCTAGTTTCCCTTTAAATATAACATACAATTCTTTATAATCTTCCTTAAAATAATAAAAAATAGTCAATCTTTATTAGTCCCCCTTAAAAGCACAATAAAAACTAGTCAATTCTTTATAGTCTCCCTTAAAAATACATTAATTAATATCAAAAATACAGTAAACACAATCCATTTTTTTAGTCCCCCTTAAAAACACAAAAAAACTAATCAATTTTATTTAGTCCCCATTAAAAACACACTAAAAATAACCAATTCTTTATAATCTCCCTTTAAAAATCCGTCAAAGAAAACCTACACGTTGCAAATACAAAAACAATAACCAATTTTGCATAGTCTCCCTTAAAAAGAAAAAAAATAACCAATTCTTTGTAGTTTCCCTTTAAAAAAAATAAAAAATAAATAAATAAAAAACTAGCCAATCTTTCTTAGTCCCCCTTTAAAAAAAACCTGTCATAGAAAACCTACACGCTTTAAACACTACAATAAAATGGTTCCAATACACTCAGAAACCAATTAAACCCGCTCATTAGTGTCAACCTGTAAATACGTAACGATTGACAGGTAAGAATAGTAAATGGACAGGTAATAAACGTTAATAAATAAGATAAACGTCAGGTATTTTTTAAGTGAAGAAAGCTTTATACTACGCCACTTTACAAATAAGGAGAGAAATAGGTAAGTTTAACACAGGTACTTGTATATAATAGACTTACTAACTCACTTCAGCCTTCCATGTGCTCTCCAATCCACTTTACACAGATAGGGATCCAAGAGACCTTACCTTATCTATCCTCCGTTATCTGCGTCATCTTGCCTTCCGGAGCTCCGAATGTTATCTCAAAAGCACCACCGAGGATTCACAATTACGTAGCACAAAGAAAAATGTTACGTAGTGTTTGATTTCCGTTAAAATGTTGAATATTAATGGTGCGCCCGCGGAGGAAATCGCTTAAGGCTATGTGTGCCGATGATTGGGATTGTTTATATTATCGACATTGAAATAGACAAATAAAATGACTAAGATACTAGCTTAATTAGTAAGAAAATTAATATCAAAAAAGTTGTTTAATAGACTGGTAATGTCTTTTTTTGAGCCTATAATAGAAGAAATGACTTAAATAATAGCTTACTGGTGATGTGGTGTTGACTTATATTATCGACATTGAAGTAGACAAATTAAATGACTAAGATACTAGTTTAATCAGTAAAAAAAATAATATAAAAAAAGTTGTTTTATGGCCTGATCATGTCTTTTTTGAGCCTATAATAGAAGAAATGACTTAAATAATAGCCTAATGATGATACGGTTTAAGAACTCGTACTTCTTCCGTTAGACATTTTGAATTACACTTAAACAAAACACAGAAACAAATAGATAGAAATAGAAAATAGTACTCCTTCTTCTATTTTAACGCTTCAAATTAATCAAGCATTAAATATATAAATAGACGATAAACAAAAGAGATACGAGCGTAAAAAAAGAAAGAAAATGAAAGCACTAAATTATTCAACATTATCATCACCACATTGTATTCCACTCAAGCAAAACTCATTCCTACAGTAACTCTTTTCAATCACCTTCATTCCTACTTATTGTTCCCTCATTCCCTCCTTTGCGCTGTGGCTAATCTGTCCCTTCTCACATTTCCCCTTTTACCCTTATCTTTATTCGTGTTTCCCCTCTTCCTCTTTACTCCGGCAATGACCTTTCCCCTTTTACATCTGTATCTACACGTGGTTACTTCCTTATATATTGTTGCTAATCTGTTTCATCCTTTCATCCGTTTTATGCTCGTTTCCCCTTCTCCCTCTCTCCTCTTCCCTTCTACATTTCTATCTACATGTGGTTAGTTATTTTGTGAATTTAAACCCTGAACTAATATCTTTGTCACTTTTCCTCTCTTTCTCCTTGATTTTCCTTCCTTTTATCGTTCGTTCTTGTTTCTCATTTATTCTTTTTCTTCCTCTCTTCATAATTTACGTAAACACTTCCTTCTCTCACATTTCCCCTTTCTTTTCCTCCCTTTTTATTTTCATTTTCTCTCTTTCCCTCATAAAAAAAAATCCTTTCTCTTTCTCCTCTCCCCTCTCCCCTCTCTCTCTCTCTCTCCCTTGGTATTTCAGTCGCCATTAATCACGACAAGTTTGAGTGTCAAGAAATTCCTGAAGGGGGAAGGGCGAGGGGAAAACGAGGGGAAGAGGAGGAGGAAGGGGAAGGGGAAGAGGAAGAGGAGGAAGAGAAGGAAGAGGAGGATAATGAAGTGATGATGGTCAAGGAGAGAACTGAGAGAGGTTTGTTGTTGTTGTTGTTGTTGTTGTTGTTGTTGTTGTTGTGGTGGTGGTGGTGGTGGTGGGAGGAGGAGGAGGAGGAGGAGGAGGAGGAGGAGGAGGAGGAGGAGGAGGAGAGATGGTGATAATGTGGAGGAGAAGGAGGAGGAGGAAGAAAAAGACGAGAAAGAAAAGAAATAAGATGATAATAATAATAATAATAATAATAATAATAATAATAATAATAATAATAATAATAATAATAATAATAATAATAATAATAAACACCACAAACCACAAAAACTTACCACAATTATCCCTCAGAACCACACCACACCTTAAAAAAAAATAAATAAATAAAAAAAAAAAACGAAAATAAACAAATAAAAAAAAAAAAAAGAAAACAAAATAAATAAATAAATAAACAAATAAATAAATAGATAAGCCTTAATTACATAGAAGAAAAGAGTAATCACAGGTAACAGTTTAATGCTACAAGTAATTAAAATAACTACAATAGTAACTACAATAAGCCGGTGGAGGAGGAGGAGGAGGAGGAGGAGGAGGATGGAGGATGGGTGATGAGAGATGGGAAGGCAAGAGGAGGAGGAGGAGGGGAGAGGTAGGGGAGGGCTGGAGGTGGAGAGAGAGAGAGAGAGAGAGAGAGAGAGAGAGAGAGAGAGAGAGAGAGAAGAGCACGAGGGTAGGATGGAAAGGGGATACGATGCTAAAAATAAAATACATGCAGTGCTTAAGAAAATTAATAAATAAATCGATAGATACATAAATATACTCAAAAAATAAGAGGGGAAAATTGATAAGTACAATAAATCAATCACAAAAAAAAAAAAAAGCGGGGGATACGGTGCTAAAAAAAATATATATATATATATATATATATATATATATATATATATATATATATATATATATATATATATATATACTTGCAGTGCTTAGCGAAAAAAATAAATAAATAAATACACGAAAAAAGAAATGAGGGAAAAATTAATAAGTATATAAAATCAATGATAAAATGAAAATAATAACAGTGATTAACAAGCAGGTAATGTTTATGAGGTGAGCTACGAGAAATTAAAAACAAAGCCTCTTCTACGTATTGCATTCACTACTGCATTTTGTGACTTGTTATTCCCTGCTCTGAATTTGTGAAGGAAAGCATGTTGTTGTTTTTTGTTGTTCTTGTTATAGTAGCACTGATTGGGCTAAAAATAAATAAATAAATAAATAAATAGAAGGGAAAAATTATTCACGGGGACTATTATAAATCAAGCTATTATTATTATTATTATTATTATTATTATTATTATTATTACTATTTATTTGTTTATTTATTTAGGGAGGAGGGACGCAAGATAGCAAAACAGCACTAGGTAAAAAAATAAATAAATAAATAAACGATCAGAATAAACAATCAAGCAATGAGATGGATTCAGATCGCTTAAATAAACAAATAAAATAAAATAGAAGAGGCCTAAATGGGAAAATATATATATAAAAATTCTAAATATAAGACATGACAGGGAATCATCTCAAAATATACTACAGCTTAATGAAGAATAAAAAGAAAAAGAAAAAAAATTGAAGCATTAATTAGGCACTGGCATTGTGACTCACTTGAAGAATTATAAAAAAGTGGATTAGTACAATTTCATAAAGGAATCATGTATAGAATCATTGCAGGTGGCTATACATAGTGACTCAATAAGCACTCCACTAATTATACATCACTAAAATGTTATCAAATAAGCACTTAACCCCTTCAGCACCATGGCACATTTCCATATTCATTCTAGTTACTATTTGGTAATTTTGTACAGCTTCAGAAATTCATGTGGGGGATTAAAATAATGAAGACTGTGGCCATTAATCTTCTGACCTCCATAGACCCTTCCTAGTGTCAATAAAATGGTCTTTGCCTTTCCATATTCATTCTGGTTACTATTTAGTGATTTTATACAGCTTCAGAAATTCATGTGGGGGATTAAAATAGTGTAGACTCAGGCTATTAATCTTCTGACCTTCATAGACCCTTGCTAATGTCAATAAAATGGTCTAATGGTATCCAAAACTCATGGTAAAAAAATCTGCTAACTATTTAGGGATTTAGTAAAGCTTCAGAAACTCATGTGGAGGATTAAAATAGTGAAGACTGGCCATTCATCTTCTGACCTCCACAGACCCTTCCTTAAATAAAATGGTCTAATGGTACACAAACCTTAAGGTAAAAATATGTCCCAGCACTGAAGGGGTTAAGATTACACAAGAATAACAGGAAATACAAGGCAATTTAAATACTCACAAGGCAATAGAGAAAAAATAAATAAATCAACACAAAATCATGAAAAAAGTGAAGAAATTAATAATGAAAAAAAAAAAAAAAAAAAATATTGAACAAGAACATTATGCTTTGAAATAT
The DNA here is from genome assembly GCF_017591435.1 of Portunus trituberculatus. Classification (NCBI taxonomy): domain Eukaryota; kingdom Metazoa; phylum Arthropoda; class Malacostraca; order Decapoda; family Portunidae; genus Portunus; species Portunus trituberculatus. The sequence goes on along the minus strand of NC_059266.1, from coordinate 6,480,646 downwards.
TGAAAGAAAAACAACAAGGCAAACATGAATTAATAGATTATCATTAAAAGAAAGCCAAATAATGATACATCCCTCAGAATCATCAAAATAACATCAATAATTTCACTTGTCTCTATGTGATCAATCAATCTGTAACACTGCTCATTAATATATTCAGATCCTCTTTCAAATACTGCTTTCATGGGATTCTGGGAGGCAGGAGAAGATACTGGATGCCACAAAAAGATACCGGATTCTACAAAAAATACTCATTTATTATTTTCTCAACCTACACAAAGGATTAAAGAGTAATAAATGCCATAGAAGGTTTCCAGTCCTAAATGAAAGGATTGGAGATGTATAAATGCTGTGATTCTTTTTTTTTCACCTCTAATTTCCTTTCCTTGCCATAGAAATAAAAAAAAATACATAGAAGGTTTCCAGTCCTAAATAAAAGGATTGAAAATATATAAATACCGGAATTCTTCTCTTTTCAACTCTAACTTCCTTTCCTTGTCATAGAAATTTAAAAAAATACACAGAAGGTTTCCAGTCCTACACGAAAGATTAAAAAGTAATAAATGCCATGAAATAGAAAGAAATAGAGTTATAAAAGCCATAATGTATAAATGCAATGATTTTTCTCCATTTTCACTGCTCACTTCCACAAAAAAGTTTCCAGTCCTACAAAAAAAAAGGTAATAAATGCCATGAAATACAGAGATAGAGTTATAAATGCCATAATTTATCTTTTTTTCACTCCTCTTCCACTCGCCTTGTCTTGTTGTAGGATTAGATACAGAGAAGAAGATTCTCAGTCCTATATAAAGGATTGGGGAATATTAAGTGACATGAAAAGGGATTAGAGAGTTATAAATGACATAATTGCCCCTTTTCACCTCTCCTCTTCTATTCGTGTCTTAATAAATGATAAAAATATATAGAGGAGGGTTTTCAGTCCTATCTCTCTCTCTCTCTCTCTCTCTCTCTCGAACCCTTATCAAATTATCATACATACACAATGATACACACGCACACAAACATACATACATACATACATACATACATACACACATATACAGCCTTTAGACCAGGGATAGTCAAAATACAAATAAAAAATAAATAAAAAATAAAATATTCAGTTACTTTTCTCTATCTTCATCTTCCACTAAACCTGACTAGCCTTCTACACTCATCCTCTCTCCAACTCCTCCTCCTCTTCTTCTTCTTCTTCCTGTATTCCCTCTCTCATACACAAACTAACCTCATGAAACACATCTATCTCTTTTCTTCAATCTTTCTTTCTTTTTTCTATCATCATTGCATTTTTTTTAGCAATCAGAATCCTTTGTTTAATTAGAATCCATTCATTTATTCATTGTGATCCTTTGTTTACCTCAAAATCCTTCATTTATCTATCAGAATCCTTTGTTTACCCATTACGATCCTTTATTTATTAGGATCTTTTGTTTATCCACTAGATTCCTTTGTTTATTCACCAGAATCCTTTGTTTATCCATTAGAATCCTTTGTCTACCTAATGAAATCCTTTTATATATCTATCAGAATCCTTTGTTTTTATTGCAATCCTATATTAACCTCTCAAAATCCTTTATTCTCCCATTAGAATCCTTTGTTTACCCATTAGAATCCTTTTATTTATTAGAACCCCCTCCTTTACTCATCAGAATCCTTTGTTGAATCTTCCCCTTATGTTCACCTATCACTGTAACCTTCCAAACACTCTTTAATTAACCCTTTCAGTACCATAACACATTTCCATATTCATTCTGGTTACTATTTGATGATTTTATACAGTTTCAGAAACTCATGTGGGAGATTAGAATAGTGAAGACTGTGGCCATTAATCCTCTGACCTCCATTGACCCTTCTTAATGTTAATAAAATGGTCTAATTGTGCACAAATCTCAAGGTAAAAATGTGTCCTGGTACCAAAGGTGTTAAAACCCTCTATAACTCCCACCTGAGCCAGTTAAAGAGAGTTACCAAGGCACAGCACTGATAAATAGGTAAAGTAACAGGAGTGACCAAGAAATAAGAGTGTTTTGTATAAGAAATGTGAAGGATGAGAGGATGATAAAAATACACACAAACACAGCCCAGTTCGAAGCATACCGGTAAATTTTTTAAGCCTGTCAATAGATAAATGTATAGAGAAATATGTTACTACTTCAATAAATAACTATGAATGTCCTCCTCCTCCTCTTCTTCCTCCTCCTCCTCCTCCTTCTCCTCTTCCTCTTCTTATAAGCATATCGGTAATTTTATAAGCCTGTCAATAGATAAATGTGTTATTACTTCAATAAATAGCTATGAATGTCCTTCTCCTCTTCTTCATCCTCCTCCTCCTCCTCCTCCTCCTCCTTCTGAGCATGTGTTACTACTTCAATAAATAGCTATGAATGCCCTCCTTCTCTCCTCCTCCTCCTCCTTCTTCTTCTTTCCTCCTACCACCACCACCACCACCACCACCTTAGCTTCACTTCTATATTACACCTAAGTTATATTATAAAGCTTCTATGACAAGGAAAAGTAGTGAAAAGGATAAGATATAACTCTGATATGGTTTTCTATAAAATTATGTAATGTTATAAAGCCTCTCTCTCTCTCTCTCTCTCTCTCTCTCTCTCTCTCTCTCTCTCTCTCAGCAAGTTTAATGTCCCTTGCAAAAGACAACATTCCTACATCATCTATCTTTTTTTTCTCCTTCTCTATTTATTTATTGTTTTCTTCCATGTGAGAGGGATTACTGGCCTAGAGGAAACAAAAATAATGGTAAATAAATAAAGGGGCTACTGGCATAAAGGGAACAAAAATAATGGTAAATAAATAAAGGAGTTACTGGCTTAAGGGGTAAATAAATAAAAGGGCTGCTGGGTTAAAATGGTAAATAAATAAAGGGGCTGCTGGATTAATTAAAGGAGCCAGTTTTGAATTTAAAGAGTGCTGTCTAAAGGGTTATATGAAAATTTTGTGGTGTGTTTTGCAATCTTCCTTTAACAAACACTCTTGGCAAGTTTCCATTACCCTTTTTTCTATCAAGTTTTATCAGTTTTCCGTATTTTTTTTTCTATTAGGTCATTTACGTTTTCAGCAAGTTTATGGCACGTTTATCACGTTTTTTGTTAAATTCTATCAAGTTTGCATCTTTTTTTAATTGATTTTACTTTTTTTGCAGATTCATAGCAAGTATTTATCAACTTTTTTTTTTTTTTTTTTTGCAAACTAGAAAAAAACAAAAAAGCTTGAAAGAAAAACATGAACTAACATAAAAACAAAAAAACGAGTTAAAAAAAAAAGGTCAGTTAAAATTAGGAAAGGTCAGATTGGGGGTCACTTTTTTGCGTGGTTGCCTACTCGGTGGTGGCGTAGCGCTGCTGTCCTTGGCGGTCCAGCGTGGTGACGGCCGGCTGGGTGAAGAGAGTGGCATGCTGGTAGAAAGCCTGAAGGTACGGGTTGATGCCCTCATAGCCTGCGGGAGAGAGAGAGAGTCAGTGGTGTGGTTAGTACTTTAGCCACCAGGGGCAGCTCGCAGCCTTCCAGTTTGCCGCCCTTCCCAAACATATATATTTCTTAATTCTTTTTTTTTTTTTTTTTTTTTTTTATTTATCTATTTATTTTTTTACATTATGGCCTATAGCACCAGTAGGCATATTTGAAGAGTATATGTGGGAAGCACTGTTTAGCTTCCGCCCATTAGTGGTGCAGGTAATCTCATTTATAGTGGTGGGCATATTAGGGCCCATATCACCACACAAGCGCATCTTTGTGAAACCACCTAGAACCTGGGTATCATGGTGACATGTAGCTAACTTTAAACCGCTCGACAAATGGTATGTGGTGGGATTCAAACCTACACGTGGATGTCTGCCCGATCCCACGCTAACCACCTTATACACTATGCCACCACCCTCCCCTAATACTGCACAATATTACAATGCATCTAGGCTTGTGTGTATCAAGAATATGGGAGGAGGCAAGACACCTGAAGAAACAATGATTACTCCCAGTGAGGTGTAAAGGCACAGCTTCATGGGGTGCTGTGAACTTGTTAAAGACAGCTGTGACCTTACTGGATGTTTCCCTTGATGTCTCACAGCACAAGGGGGTAGTCACACTCACACCCTGCCCTCTAAAGACAACTCTCATTCTTCACACAACACTACATGCACCTACACACACACACACACACACACACACATTTTCACTCAAGATTTAGAACTGGAAAAAAAAAATACATAAAATAAATAAATAAATGTCTTCTATACCATTCAAAAGTCCCCTTTCCTCAGCAGACCTTTTAATTTTTTTTACACACATTTTTTTTTTTTTGCTTTTGGCCGACTGTCCCTCATACGTAGGAAAGTCCTTTTTATATAAACCATACACCAGCCTAGTAATGTACCAATGACAACTGTGAGGACCAAAATTAAGTGTTGCTTCCCCACCATGAAGGCCATCCAAGGCAGACTACCCCCATCCCCTCCACCCCCCTATAAGATACACCACTAAGGGGGAGAGAGAGAGAGAGAGAGAGAGAGAGAGAGAGAGAGAGAGAGAGAGAGAGAGAGAGAGAGAGAGAGAGAGAGAGAGAGAGAGAGAGACAGAGACAAGACAAAGACAGAGAAAGATAGAGAAAGACAGAGACAGAGAGAAAGACAGAGAAAGACAGAGAGAGACAGAGAAAGACAGAGAGACAAAGACAGAGAAAGATAGAAAAATACAGAGAAATACAGAGAAAGACAGAGAGACAGAGAGACACAGAGAGACACAGAGACAGAGACAGACACAGATAGTGAGAGAAAATGAAAAGTTGAAAAAATATGACACAGGAAAAAGACAAACAAAATTTCTTACTTTCCTGCCACACTCCACTCCCTCTATTATTTCTTTTCTTTTTTTTATAAGATAGGAGTAAACAGCCAAAGACAACAAAATGATAAAAAAATAAATAAATAGGCCAACTGAGGTGCCAGTCCCTAAACAAAGCAAAAGGAGACAGGGATCCTTTGGCTGGTGCAGGAGTCTTCTTGGGAGGGGGATGAAGGTAAGGGGAGGAGAAGAGGAAGAAGAGAAAAAAGAATAAGAAGAAAAAGAAGAGAGGAGGAGGAGGAGGAGGAGGAGGAGGAGGAGGAGGAGGAGGAGACAGGGATCCTTTGGCTGGTGTAGAACTTCTTGTCTTCTCTTACCAGTCAGGGCAGGAGTGGCAGGGTAGAGGTAGGGCTGGGAGGAGATGGGTATGGCCTGGGGGGTGGCGGCAGTGTGGGGCATGGTCTGCGTGGGGAGGTAGTACTGTGGGGTGGCCATGAAGTACTGTGGGGCGAGGGGGGTGCCGCGGAGGGCCTGGCTTGGCGGTAGGACTCTTGACACTGGCGAGGAGTTCTGCAAGCCACCTGGAATGATAAATAGGTTAGGTTAGGTTAGGTTAGGTTAGGTTGGGTTAGGTTAGGTTGGGTTGGGTTGGGTTGGGTTAGGTTAGGTTTGGGGAGGATGAGGAAGGGAAGGTATATGAAAAAAAAGGGTTTAAGCTAATTAGAGGTGAGATATGAAAGGGATTTGTGAGGTAGAGAAGAAAAAGAAGAAGAAGAAGAAGAAGAAGAAGAAAAGGAGGAGGAGGAGGAGGAGGAAAAGGAGAAGGAAAAGAAGGAAAAAAGGACAAAAAAGCTAAAAAAAAAAAAAAAGAAAGAGGAGAAAAAGGAGAACAAGAAAAAGGAGAACGAAAAGAAGAAGAAAGAGAAATCAAAACAAGCTACGACAAAAAATAAGTGGACATCATCATCATCCTCTCTCTCTCTCTCTCTCTCTCTCTCTCACCTCGATGGTCCTCAGTGTTCTGCGTCATCTTCTCCGTCATCACCGGGGCAGCCATGTTGGGATAGCCAGGCAACACCAGCTAAATAAACAGCTTTGGTTAGAAGTAGCACTGTCTTACCCAAAACTTATTCATTATACACTACATATGGTGTGGTGTGGTGTGGATTGGTGTGGTGTTGGTATGGTGTGGTGTGGTGTGCATGTGGTGTGGTGTGGTGAGGTGTGGATGTGGTATGGTGTGGATGTGGTGTGGTGTGGTGTGGCCTCAGTCCTACCTAATAACTAAAAGCTGTGATAATTTTCATGGTGGTGAGGTGAGGGAGGGTGATGTGAAGGGGGTGGGTGAAGTGAGGGGAGGGTAGGTGGGTGAGGCTGGGGGTGACTGGGTGAGGCTGAATAAAATAAAGCAATAGATGGGTTAGGTGAGGCTGGGTTTTGGGTTAGGGAAGGCTGGGTGAGACTGAATTTGAGTGAAGTTGGCTTAGATGAAGGCTGGGTTAGGGGGAAGCTGGGTTTGGGTGAAGCTGGGTTTGGGTGAAGCTGGGTTTGGGTGAGCCTGGGTTTGTATGAGGCTGGGTTTGAGTGAGGCTGGCTTAGATGAAGGTTTGGTTAGATGAATCCTGAGTAATATGAGACTGTGTTTGGGTTAGTTAAAAGAACAACAAGCATACTTCAGTGGGCGGCTTAAGCTGGTGTGCGTCGGTGGGCAGGAAGGACGGTGCATGGAGGTTGAAGAGCGCCGCCTGGGGACAAGACAGTGTGAGGTAAGACAGTGTGAGGTAAGGGTGTCATGGCTTCAGTAGTGTGAGTGAGGGAGGATCAGTGGCTTCAGAAATACATAAGTCAAAGGAATGATGATATGTTAAGAATGAGAAGAAAAAGTACAGCTGGTTTTGGAAGTCGTTATCAATATTTCCTGAACACTTCCATTAAAAAAATATAACTAGGAATAAAAGTAGAAAAATTTAGCTGATTTTAGAGGTGGTCATCAATAAATTCTTAACACTTTCCATTAAAAAAGAAGAATGTTAAGAATGAGAGGAAAAGGATAACTGGTTTTAGAAGTTGTTACCAATATTTTCTGAACACTTTCCATTAAAAAAAAACATAACTAGAAATATCAGGAGTGTTTTGCTTGATTTTAGAGGTGGTCATCAATAAATTCTCAACACTCTCCATTAGAAGAAGAATATTAATATGTGCTGCAAATACAAAAAATAGGAAGAAATGTACCTACAGTTGGCTTTAGAAATAGTTATCAATAATTTTTTTTTTCATTTTCCATTAATAAAAATAAGAATATTAATGCAAGGAATATCAGTAGGAGTCCTTAGCTTATCTTGGAAGCAGTTATCAATACATTCTTAACCTTTTACATTAATAAAAAGAAAAGGATCAAATGCTGATAATAATATAAGTAGAAATTCATACTAGATTTCACAAACACTTAATTATTAATTCCTAACACTTCACATTAAAAACAAGAAAAGAAAATGGGATGCTGACACCTGGAAAACTAGAAATATATCTCTAGCTAATTTCAGAAACACTCATTTCAAAAACACTTATCATTAATTTTTTTACCCTTTCCACTAAAAAGGAAAAATATAGTCCTTTCCATTAAAAAAATAAAGGAAGAGAAGGGAATGCTGATACAATTAATACAAGGGCAGTGGAACCATGCGTGCTTTGGGGTCCGAGGGGTCTCCAAGCACACAGGTTCGAATCCTGTCCACGGTCCGAGTGTAGGTTGGGCTTTCTCACTCAGGGCAATGGTTTCCTAGCAGGTGGGCTTTGAGATAGGAGGCAACTCAAAAAGTATCCCCTTTAGCCCAGAAATTCCCGTGAAAAGCCCACACGGTGTAAATGAAAAAAAAAAAAAAAAAAAAAAAATGCAAACTAATTTCCAAAACACTTATCAATAAATCTTTAACCCTTTCCATTAAAAAGAAAAAGTATATAAACCTTTCCACTAAAAACAACAAGCAAAAAAAATGAAAGAAAATACTGATACGATTAATACAAGTAGAAACACATCACTAATTTCATAAACACTCATCAATAAATGTTTAACCCTTTCCAATAAAAACAAAACAACAAATAAAAAGCCTGAACACTGCCACTCTTGACGGGACACAAACATGACCAATTCTTTAATCATGGCACAACAGGAAGAGCCAGCCAGCAAAACAAGTCTATTAATAAACACCCCCGACACAGTGTTTGAGTGTTTGTCCAGCCAGTGTTGTGTTGCCATGACCCTTGAAACAGACAAGCAACACACACACACACACACACACATACACACACACAAGAACAAACCACCACACTGCCTTGCCCTCCACACACACACATACACACACACAAGAACAAACCACCACACTGCCTTGCCCTCCACACACACACACACACAATGAATTACCCTCTCTTCACTAACCACTATTTTGTTTCCATAATTTTAGTTTTGAATAACCACAAACCACGAATAACAAAAAGATGAATGACCTTCTTTTATTTTTTCATATACGTTGGGCGCTGACCAAAGGAAACAAAACTGAAGAAAAAAAAAAAAAAAGAGCAGGTTTGCCCTAATAAGAAGTGGGTGTGAGAGATTAACCCCTTCAGTACCATGACACATTTCCATATTCGCTCTGCTTACTATTTGGTGATTTTATAGAGCTTCAGAAACTCATGTGTGGGATTAAAATAGTGAAGACTGTGGCCATTAATCTTCTGACCTCCATAGACCCTTCCTAATGTCAATAAAATGGTCTAATCGTGCATAAATCTGAAGGTAAAACTGTCTCTCATTACTAAAGGGATTAAAATAGTGAAGACTGTGGCCATTAATCTTCTGACCTCCATAGACCCTTCCTAATGTCAATAAAATGGTCTAATAGTGCACAAAATTTGAAGATAAAAATATGTCCTAGTACTGAAGGAGTTAAAGACTGGGTTTCTGTAACTTTCCTTGTGTTCTATGGCAGGTGTTCTCAATCTTTTCCTCATTACGAACCCCTTTGAGTTATGAGATCATATACACAAACCTCCACTAATCTGACATAGAATACAATGTTACTTCAATGACTGCCACTAACTTAATAAGCAATAGTGATGCAGAGGATATTATCACTATTTTTTTTAGGGGGGGGGATCACGGCCATCACCCTGTCTTGGGCATAGAGGATACTAATTGAGGTCAACCATATAAATACCCACGGAAATCTTCTTGTGAACCCCCGAAACTTCATGAACCTGTTTCAAAACCTCTGTTCTATGGTACTGTGTTGTTGTGTTGCTGTATTCTCACCTCTAAGTGCTGCGCGGATGCTGTGATGGGGTGGTGTGCTGTGTGTTGCATGCCCTGTGTTGCCCCGAGCTTCCCTACATGCGGCACCACCACCATGGGCTCCCTGAAACACAAATAGTTCTTAGGGATACACTCTCAAACATTCCTGCAACACAAGTGGTTCTCAGGGTTACACTAGAACACTTCAGCAACACAAATGGTTCCTAGGGCTACACTCTCAAACACTCCTGCAACACAAGTGGTTCTCAGGGTTACACTAGAATACTTCAGCAACACAAATGGTTCCTAGGGCTATACTCTCTCTCTCTCTCTCTCTCTCTCTCTCATCAGAACATTCCACCACACACAGATTACCAAACAAAAAATAGAAAAACTAACAACACAAATCGAAACAAAAACATAAAATAACGTAAAAAAAAAAAAAAGAAAATAGATTAAATGAATAGTGGACAACAACAACAACAACTAAAAAGATGAATATAAAAAAGTAAAGAAAAAAAACGAGATAAAAAAAAAGAGAGGAAGAGAATGAGGAATTGAAGAGGAAGAAGAAAAAACAAGAAAGAGAGAAGAAAACCACCAATGAAATGAAAAACAAAACAACAAAAATATATAAAAGAAAAGCACAAAAAAAAAAAAACGAAGAGGAAGAGGAAGAGGAAGGAGAGATAAGTTGCAGGTGAGTGATTAAACTGTCCTTATAACTCAAGTAAACACCACCACCACCACCACCACCATCACCACCACCAACAACAACAACAACAACAACAGTCTCCTTTACCCAGCCAGGGAGAGGTGGGGCAGGTAGGCGGACTGGGACCCATTTAGTTCACACATCATGGATCTAAATTTCTTGTCCTTCTTCTCCTTTTTGATCGGTTTGGCCCAGCTTACCTCCAGCTCACACCCATCCACCACGCGGCCTGGAAGAGGAGGAGGAGTGAGTGGAGGAGGAGGAGGAGGAGGAGGTGGAGCAGGAGGAGGAGGTAGTGGTGGTAGTGAAATGAAGGAAGGAGTGAGAGAAGGAATTAAGAAGATAAGGAGAAGGGGAATGAGTGAATGATGATGATGATGAGGAGGAGGAGGAGGACGACGACGACAAAGAGGTGCTGGAATGAAAGAAGGAATGAAGAGGAGAAGGAGAAGACGTAAAGAGAGAGAGAGAGAGAGAGAGAGAGAGAGAGAGAGAGAGAGAGAGAGAGAGAGAGAGATGAGAAGAATGAGAGAAGAAACTAGAGGAAAAGAAAGAGTTAAATAAAGATTACACAAGAAGTGATAGGAGGAGGAGGAGGAGAACAACTGACACTATCTCTCTCTCTCTCTCTCTCTCTCTCTCTCTCTCTCTCTCACCATGGAGGGCGTCTTTCACACACTCTGCATTCTTTCTGGAGGAGAAGTGGACGAAGGCGTAATCTTGCTGCTTCTTTACACGCGTCACGTCACTGGCGAAGGCTTCACACATGCGCAGTATGTCCTGCTCGGTGGTGCGCAGAGCCAGGTTCCTCACGTACAGTATGGTCACCTGCAGGAAGGAAAGACTTGTAGAGGTTTTAGGAAGTTGATGGAAAAAACGTGTACAGGAAGTAGAACGGGAGTTGATGGAAGGGTTTTCATCATAGGGACAAGTCTTTACGTGACTTAGCTCTCTGACTGCCATCTGGTACATCTTTTTCAAACTACCAGCTCATTTCCTTTTTTTTTTTTTTTTATGTACTGTAGAAGTGAGAGACGTGTACAGGAAGTAGGAAGGATGTTTATTGAAAGGTTATCATCAAAGGAATAAGTCTTTACGTGTCTTAACTCTCTGACTGCCATTTGGTACATCTTTTTTTAACTACCAGTCCAATTTTTTATGTACTGCCTGCCGGGGGGAGAGACGAGTACAGGCAGTAGGAAGTTGATGGAAAGTTTATCATCAAAGGAACAAATCTTTAGCTCTCTGACGGCCATTTGGTACACCTTTTTCCAACCACCAATCACCATGAGTCACTTTCTGTTGTCATATCTAATCTTTAACTAGAATGAAATTGCACAACGTGTTTGCTTTCATGGCTAACTTTGGCATGAGTGCTTGTAGTGACAGTCAGAGTGCTAATGACTGATGGATAATATGATAGATTTAAGAATGATGATTGATAGATAACTCTGAAATTTCCTACCTGCTTCTGTATTTCCAACTTCCTATGACTTGATTTCTTTTAACTCTTTCAGTACTGGGACGCATTTTTACCACGGGTTTGGGTAAGATTAGACGATTTCATTGACATTAGGAAGGGTCTATGGAGGTCAGAAGATTAATGGCCAGAGTCTTCACTATTTCAATCCTCCACATAAGTTTCTGAGGCTGTTTAACCCCTTGAGCACCATGACGCGTTTCCATATTCATTCTGCTTACTATTTGGCGATTTCATACAGCTTCAGAAACTTACGTGGGGGGATTAGAATAGTGAAGACGGTGGCCATTAATCTTCTGACCTCCACAAACCCTTCTTAATGTTAATAAAATGGTGTAATCGTACACAAATCTCAAGGTAAAAATGTGTCCCAGTACTGAAGGGGTTAAAATAAACCAAATAGTAAGCAGAATGGTAATGAAAGGTTTAAGAGGTTTCATGACATTTATCCTCTCTTTTTGGTGACTCTTTCGGACCTGCAAGGGGACTGACAACTAAATAGACTAGGCCCTTTTTTCCATGTTGCCTTTTTGCCAGTTTTCTCCTCTTCCTTACAAGAAAAAGATGAGGATGTTGATGACAGATGAATATGGCGAGGTGATTGAAAGTTGTGCATCTCAAAACATCCAGTAAATGGTGACGTGGGAAGGGAAGCAGGAGTGGAATGCAATACGGAAATGATAAGATAAGAAAAGAAATAAAGAGGAAGGTTTGGTCACGTAGGAAGAAAAGTTATCCTGTACTCATTATCTTATTTATTTATTTATTTATTTATTTATTTATTTATTTATTTATTCACTTTAGTTACTTTTGTTATGGTGAAAAAAATATCTACAAATGAAAATGATAATAGGAGAGGAGAATTACAAACACACACACACATACACACACACTCTCTCTCTCTCTCTCTCTCTCTCTCTCTCTCTCTCTCTCTCTCTCTGGCCATTAATTAACGCATCCACTCACTTATATTAGAAAGTTACTGATGATAAAACTAATTCACTCATTGATTTTTTTTCTCTACTCATTAGATTTCTTGTTATTCTTCTCTTGTTGTTGTTGTTGTTGTTATTGTTATTGTTGTTGTTGTTGTTGGTGGTGGTGGTGGTGGTGGTGGTAGTGGTGCTAGTGGTGGTGGGTAAGAATGAAGTTGGTACGGTTTTCCAAGTTGCAGATATGTTAAGATAAGATAAGGCACTGTGATCGCTTGCGCACTACTACTACTACTACTACTGCTGCTACTACTACTACTACTACTACTACTACTACTACTGCTGCTACTACTACTACTACTACTACTACTGCTGCTA
>NC_059266.1:6438038-6463038 GCF_017591435.1 Portunus trituberculatus | reverse complement strand
GCGGTTTTTGAGTGTCCATACTAGTAAAGAAAAAAAATAACAAAAGAAAAATCATTGTAAACAGCCATGATGAGAGAGCAAAACGTCTATTTATACTGTTTTCGTAGTTTTAGAGAAAGATTAACGACAAAGAATCTTGGTAAACAATTTTGAGTGAGAGAGAAAACCGGTTTTAAGCCCTTCAGTACCAGGAAACGCCTTCATATTAATTCTCCTTATTATTTAGTGGTTTTATACAGCTTTGGAAACTTGTGTTGGGGTGAAAATAGTGAAGACTGTGGCCATTAATCTTCTGACCTCCATAGACTCTTCCTAATGACAATAAAATGGTCTAATCGTACACAAATCTCAAGGTAAATATGTGTCCCGGTACTGAAGAGGTTAATAGTTTCCACAGTACTAAAGACAAACAAAAGAAAACAAACAATCGTGGTAAACAGTCGTGGTGAGGGAGAAAAGCGTTTTAGAACACAGTGGCATTAAAAAAGAACAACAGTAGACACGAGAAAGGAGACACCGCCCCCTCTTCTCCCCCCAACCACCACCACGACTCCCACCAGCCCCCAGCAGCCACCACCCCCCGCAGGACTAAGAACGATCTCCTCAAGGCTGGCGCTCCCTAAGGCTTTCATCTCCTTAAGAGTGTCTTCACAAGAGTGTTTGTCATCTAGGTAAACTTCAAAAGGCGCCTCGTTGTTTGAAATTACTTGTTGTTATTGTTGTTGTTTAGAGTGTTTAAAGACGTACTAATTCTCTCTCTCTCTCTCTCTCTCTCTCTCTCTCTCTCTCTCTCTCTCTGGATTCGTCTTGTGGGTGTGAGGCGGCAAGCGATAGAAGGTGAGACAAGAGATAAGATGAGATAACACACTTTCCTCTCTCTCTCTCTCTCTCTCACTCTCTCACTCACTCACTCATTCACTCTTCACTTACTCATTTACCCCTTGCCTCACCACACTAATCCTCCTCCTTCTCCTCCTCCTCTATCACACAATACTTCAATCTAACAAACAACGGAAGGTCAAACAACAGAATGTCAAAAAAATGTCTTTCTCCTCAGCTTCCTCTTCCTCTTACAGTCCAGCAAGAGGAGAGAGAGAGAAAAGGATCAAACGGACTGAGAGAGAGAGAGAGAGAGAGAGAGAGAGAGAGAGAGAGAGAGAGAGAGAGAGAGAGAGAGAGGTGAGTGTGATACCTGCTATCGCGGCAGTAGGAAGTGAGATTAAGGGTGCGAGTATTTCCTTCTGAGGGAGGCGGTGGAGCTGTAGGGAGAGGGAGAGGGGAGAGAAGGGGCGCGGGTGAGAGAGATAGATGAGGAAGGAGAGGTGTGCGAGGCAGGCAGTGCGGGATGGATGGAAGGAAGGAGAGAGGCAGGGTGGCTGGCGTGGTGGAGGGCAGGTTGGCAGGGTGGCAGGGTGACGGGCGTGGCGTGGTGGTAAGGTGGATTGGTGACTCACCTTGGCCATGGTTTCATCGTCCACGCTGTGCTCTGGCTCGGCCCAGTCCACCTTCACCTCGGCGCCCCACAGCTGTAGGCGGCCCGAGAACAGCTTGCGGCGCGCCACGGCTGCCGCCTTGTGGTTGGTGTACTCGACGAAGGTGTAGCCGCGGTTCTTGGTCTTGTCCTGGACGCAGGAGTACAGGATGACCCTCACCACGCCTTCCGTCACGCGCTTCATCTCCTCCAGCACCTCCTGGCTGGTGCGTGTCTTGGGGATGCCGCCCACGAACAGCCGCTTGTTGTCCACGCTGCGGCTCACGCTCAGGGACCGCCCGGGGCGCACCTCCACCTCCTTCAGCGTGCGCAGTGCATTCTTGGCATCGGCCAGCGTGCAGTATTGCACGAAGCCAAAGCCGCGGTTGCCCGCCACCTGGTCCACCATGAGGCGCACGTCGTACAGGCGGCCAGCGCGCTCCATCACGGGCACCAGCTCGTCCTCGAACATGTCCCGCGGGATCCTGCCCACGAACACCTCGCAACCCTCTGGGGGCGGCGAGCCTTCCCAGCCCGGCGGGGGGCCGTAGCGGCGCTGGCCATTCTCCTGCACCAGCGGGTACTTGGTGCGGTCCAGCAGCTGCATGAGGCCCGGGGACAGGTCCTGTGGGGTGCCTGCTGCACTGGCCGTGTCGTGCCCGCTCGTCATGGTTCCACGCGACACAGTGCTGTGCCGCACCGCGCTAACGGTGCCCGCACCGCTATCTTATCGCCGCGACCCCCACGCCCTCCCCCCCTCCCTTCCCTCATCTCCGTCGCTCTTCCCACCCCCGCCCTGCCGCCCCGCACCCAGCACAGCACAGCTGGCGGGGCTTCTTGTTGGCAAAAACATGATGTCACCTGATAACAGCGCCCCGACCCGCCCCGCCCAACCCCGCTCCACACCGGCCAGAGGTGTGAGAGACAGCCGGACCCCAGGACTGAGGAGGGGCAAACCCCAACGCCCGCCAATGTCAGCACAGGTCAAGGTCATCCTACCCCCCCATCCCCCCGTGCCCCGCCCCGCCCCGCCGCGGACCAGCCATGCCCCGTCAGTGAAACACTCAGTGGAATGATAGAATCGTTTATGTGAATTTTGTACAGACACGAGACACGCCGCCTGGCCGTGCTGCCCCGCCCCGCGCCCGTCCCGCCCTCACCTGCCCCGCGCCCCGCACCCCACATGCACCACCCACCACTTCTCACGCCCACACCCATAGTGCCCCCACCCCACACACACATAGCCAATGCGTGGTTGGGAGGGGACGGAGGGTGTATCAATCGCTGGCAAACATCCGCCGCGAATTTTCATATTATAAACAGATAAACAGACAGAAGGGAGGCGTGGGGGATGGGTTGGTGGGTTTGTGGGTAAGTGTGGGGGGGGGAAGCGAAGGCGGCGGCGGCGCGGATTTCCAGTACACATTCGTACGCGAAGTAAAAAGTGTCGTACTCTATGATAATAATAATTGCAAAGTGAAGTGTGATGAAACCATTGAATAAGAGCGTTATTATTATTATTATTATTGTTATTATTTCTATTATTATGAGAGAGAGAGAGAGAGAGAGAGAGAGAGAGAGAGAGAGAGAAAGACTTTATTGAAAACTTAATAAAGCATGTTGTATTATGTCTCTCCCTTCTCCTCCTCCTCCTCCTCCTCCTCCTCCTCCTCCTCCTCCTCCTCCTCTCTCTCTCTCTCTCTCTCTCTCTCTCTCTCTCTCTCTCTCCTAGTGCGTGATCGTCAAAGATTCGTAGAAATATCACAGCATCGTCTATGAACACACACACACACACACACACACACACACACACACGATCATAAAATTAGACCTACTAACAATAACCAAATATTTCACAGCAAACTAACAAACAAACAAACAAACAAACACACATGATGAATACACAAACACAAACAACAATAAACAATGACAACAACAAGAGCCGCCCAGCAGTAACAGTCCCTACACACACACACACACACACACACGTTTTCCTTATGATCACAACCTTATACCGTTTTCTTTGTAGAGTATCGATGTGGGAGACTAACATTTTTACAGTAGTACGAAAAACAAACGAATAAGTAAGAGAATAACGAGAATGTAACAAGATAACACCTCAGAGTTCACTTAAGGATAGTTTAACGAGATTGCTTAAAGATTAGGTTAGGTTAGGTTAGGTTGAGTTGGGTTGGGTTGGGTTGGGTTATGATAGGTTAGGTTAGGTTGGGTTGAGTTGGGTTAGGTTAGGTTAGGTTAGGTTGAGGTTACGGTGGGTTGGGTTGGGATGGGTTAGGTTGGGTTAGGTTAGGTTAGGTTTAACAACAAAGGTAACAAGCGCCTTACAGTCGTTATCACCTGTTCACACCTGCGGTAATTAGTCACGTCACGGGCAGGTAGGTAATCTAGTCAGTGTCACGAGCCATTCACGACACACACGAGCACGAACGAGTGAATATAAGTAATTAAGTAAATAAACACGCTAATTTTACTCTCTCACTCACTCGCAAAATCACTCACTCACTCACTCACTCCACTAGTCGCCAAACAAGAGACTAGATAAATGAACAGGAATGTAACTGACTAGCAAAGTAATGGATGTATTAATTAGGCAAGTCAGTAACGAGCTAACTAGGCAATTAACAATCAGTGACGAGTAACACATGAACTTAAACAATTAGACTGACTGACTCGTGATTAGTGAATGAACTGACTAGCAAATCAACTGAGAATAATTGAGTAGCTAAGCATTTAACCAGACAATCAACCTCGTAAGTAGCAAGCTGACTAGTTGGTTGAAGTCGTAACAAGGTAATCAGTGAAGTAAGTCAAATGGGCCGCCGTGGTACAGTGGAACAGTGGAACAGTGGGCTCCGAGGGGTCTCCAAGCTCACGGGTTCGAATCCTGTCCACGGTCCGAGTGTAGGTTGGGCTTCCTCACTCGGGGCAACGGTTTCCTAGCGGGTGGGCTTTGAGATAGGAGGTACCCCAAAAAGTATCCTCTTTAGCCCAGAAATTCCCGTGAAAAGCCCACATGGTATAAATGAAAAAAGAAATAAAAAAAAAATAAGCAACTAGTGATCTCTATAAACTACTGAAGTATATAAATGAGTAACTAGCTGCCTAAATTGCCTGAGTCATTATTCACTCAACTAGGTGACTAACTCATGTCCGTCTACATCCTCAGTGTTGAAACTATTTACAGTTATCTACATTTCTCTACGATCTTTTTTTTTATCGTTTGCGCTGTAAAAATAACGAGAAACATGCGAATGACGTAGCACAGTGTATATTCGCTAGAAATACTCTAAATAAAAGGAAACTACGACCGGAAATTGTTTAGGAAAATGCCTCACACTAAGAAATGGGGGAAAAAGTATTGGGTGCTGCAAATAAATGAATATATAGATCAATAAATTTAAAGATCGAGCCCGATTTGAAACGACTGTCTCTGGAACCACGAAGCGAGCATGAACGACACACGAATCATTTTGAAAAGGGAAAAAATAAAATAAAAGTGCTGATTTGAAATTTTTGTGGAGAACTTCTTCCAAATGTTACGAGTTTCATTTAAATCGTTCACTACCCTCAAAAATATAAGTAAATAAATAGATAAACAAACAAATCAATATCTTAATATATAAATAATAAATCAAAATGGCGATTAGAAAAATTTGTTCGGGAGCTTTTTCAAATGTTACGAACTTCATTTGAATTTTATCACTACCTCAAAAAATAAAAGTGAATAAATATATAAATAAACAAATTTCTTGATAAATAAATAAATAAAAGTGGCGATTAGAAACTTTTGTTCCGAGCTTTTACAAATGTTACGAGTTTCATTAAATTTTTCACTGACCCCTCAAAAAATGAATAAATAAATAAATAAATCCTTTAATTCACAGATATAACAACTGACACTATTTTTAACCCCTTCAGTACTGGGACGCATATTTACCGTGAGTTTTGGGTACCATTAGACCATTTCACTGACATTATGAAGGGTCTATGGAGGTCAGAAGAGTGATGGCCACAGTCTTCACTATTTCAATCCCCCACATGAGTTTCTGTGTCAAATCGTCAAATAGTAACTACAGTGGATATGGAAACGCGTCATGGAACTGAAAAGATTAAGGTCACCATTCTTTTAAAATAATTTGTCTTTTAAAATACTTGGTGACGTAAAAAAAAAAAAAAAAAAAAAAAAGAAAAGATCAGCTTCCCATTTTCTCTCTCGTGTCTCTTCACCAACAAATTTTACACGGATAAAAAAAAAATAGAAAAATAGAAACTGTAAGAGTCAAAAAAGGATTAATATTTCGTGTTAGCAGACAAATAGAAGGTTCAAATCGGGTTCAATAACTTTTTAAACACCCTGCAGTGCGTTAAAGATGCGAGACAAAAAAACGACCAATATTCTGAAACACCGCTCTCTCACCATCACTACTTTCCAAAGGCTCTGCTTGGAGATACTCGTGTTTTTAAGGGTGTTTTATGATTCTGGTGATGGATTGCCAAGATTTCTAGTATATTGTAAGGAGGAACTGTCTAGAAAACCCTGCTAGACTTCTTTAGGGACTTGAAAAATTGTCCTAGTGAAAGAATAAAACGTTTTTCAGAGTGTTTTTATAATTCTGGTGATGGATTGATAAGATTTCTAATTTATCATAAGAAGAAACTGTCTTAAAATCTTGGCTAGTCATCTCTGGGGCCTTGGTAAACTGTCGTAGTGAAAGAATAAAACGTTTCTAAGGGTGTTTTTATGGTCCTGGTGAAAGATTGGCAAGATTTCTAGTTTATCATAAGGAGGAACTGTCTTAAAATCTTGGCTAGTCATCTCTGGGGCCTTGGTAAACTGTCGTGGTGAGAGAGCAAGGCGTTTCTTAATACAGGTGAACCACTGAAGTACGTGAGTGTTTTCGCTACATAAGTTATCTCGTGCTTGAAAGAAAACGGTCTCGCTCTACTGGAAAGGGAAACAGGGGTCACTACTGTGTTTTGTCCTTGAGCGGCGGAAATATAGAATAAAAATACTTAATAATAAAGCAAATAAATAAATGAAATAAGTAAATGAATAAATGAATGAACGGAAGGAAAACGAACAAAACAGTAAATAAAGAAACTCGTGAGATGGATAGAAAGAAAAGGAAGAAAAGCGTTAAAACAAGAACAGCTGAAACAATGACAATAAAAACAAACAAGAAAACAACAAATATGCAAAGAAAGTAACGAAAACAAACAAACGTAAGGGAAATAAATAAAACAAAATTACATTCAACTAAAGAAAAATGAGAAAAATAAAACAAAAAATAGAGAGAGAGAGAGAGAGAGAGAGAGAGAGAGAGAGAGAGAGAGAGAGAGAGAGAGAGAGAATGAATGAATGAATGAAAGCAATACAAAACACAAAAGTAATAAAATAAACAAGCTGAAGAGGCCACGATACAAATAATAATAATAATAATAATAATAATAATAATAATAATAAAAATAATAATAATAGTAGTAACAACAATAACAATACATATTCATACAATCACTATCACCATCATCGCCATCATCACCATCATCACCACAACACAACACAACACAAGGCACTTATATGAGGGTTGTAAAAAGGTGACATCGTTTGCAGAGCTATTAACGGTAGTAGTAATAGTAGTAATAGTAGTAGTAACGCCTGTAGTAATAATAGTACGCGATAATAAATATGCATGTGAAGACTAGAAGACTATCATTATTATTATTATTATTATTATTGTTATTATTATTATTATCAGTTATTATGCACGTTTTCTTCGTTTTTTTGTTGTCTTATTGTAGTTTTGAGTGTCACTTGTACTTTTGTGTTAGTCTTGCTCTTATCAGTTTGCTCCTCTCACTTACAAACAACTTCTAATAATTCCCTCCACTTATAAACGCTACAAGTGACTTTTGCTTCACTTACCAACGATAACAAGCAACTTCTGGCACTCACGAACGTTGTAAGTAAGTCATTCCCTTCACTTATCAACACCACAGACGCCCTTCCTTAAGTATCCACTCCTGCACTTACAAAAACCTTTAAGTAGCCAATCACAACACGTCAATCCTTCACAAATCACGTCACTTTTAACACCACCAATCACAACACACCACGTCAATCACCAGCCAATCACCAATCAGCTGCAAAACGCACCAATCACCTTCCTTTCCTTCAGTACGCCGTGACATCCCCGGCCGCGCCTTCGTCAGCCCATCACACACGCGTCTCAAGTTGCCCTCAGGTGATATCAGTGACAAGACAGCCTCTGGAGGGGTGCGAGGCGGGGGGCAGGGACGTGGGCGTGTGCTGGGTGGGCGTGGTGAGTGGGCGCGCCAGACAGGAAGACACCTCGTTGGTACCAGAGGAGGTGGACCAGGTGGAGGCAGCGGACAGGGCTCGCTTCCTCGGCCGCCTCACCTCGCCATCATCTTCCTCAAACTGAAGTGATGAGGGTGGTGGTGATGGTGATGGTGAAGGGTGTGGTAGTAGAAGTGTTAGTAGTTGTGGTAGTAGAGGATTGTCAGAGTGGTAGTGGTAGTTTGTTGTTGTTGTTGTTGTAGTAATATCAATAGCACTAACTAAAACAAAACTAATGAACAACGTAACACAACACAAATTCTCTCTCTCTCTCTCTCTCTCTCTCTCTCTCTCTCTCTCTCTCTCTCTCTCTCTCCCACCTCAGTCTCCCTTCCCTCTCTCACTCACCTGTCCCTCTCACTCCCACCTCAGTCTCCCTCCCATTCCCTCTCCCTCTCGCTCACTCTCTCATCTCTCCCATCTAAGTCTCCCTCCTCTCTCTCTCTCTCTCTCTCTCTCTCTCTCTCTCTCTCTCTCTCTCTCACCCACCTGCCCCTCTCCCTCTCATTCCCTCCCTTATTTCTCCCACCTCAGTCCCCTCTCCCTCCCCCTCTCACCCATACCCCTTTTCCTCCTCCTCACCTCCGTTTGGCTGCCCACGCCGACCACCCTTCCCTCCGACACGCTCTTCCTCCTTCGTATCTCCGCCAGCAGGTTAGTGAACTCTCCCTTCAAGTGCTGGACGCGGGTGCACAATGCCTCCTCCATGTGGGGAAGCCTGCCGCGCCCTCCCTTCGCCCCCGCACCGCTCCCTGGGCCGCTGTTCCTCCCCAGTAAAGCAGACCCCGCAGTGACGCCGCCCCCTTCCTCCTGCTCCTCCTCCTCAGCCTCCTGCAGGAAATATTGTGGGTGAAAATGATGGTTTTTGGGTGAGTGTTCTTGTTTAATATACTTTTTTGTGTTTTTTGGGTATGTTTTTGGTTTTAAGGTGTGAAATTCGTATCTAGTGTAATATTAAGTTTTTTGGGGGTATTTTGAAGGTTTTTAGGGTGTGAAAGTTCGTATTTAGGGTAATATTAGGGATTTTTTGGGTATGATTGGAGGTTCTAGGGTATTTCGAGTAATATTAGGGTAAGGTTTCATTAAAGTTCGTATTTAGGGTAATATTAGGGTTTATTGGGGTATATTTGAGAGTTTTAGGATGTGAACGTTCTAATTTGTAGTAATATTAACCCCTTCAGTACTGGGACACATATTCACCTCGAGTTTTGTGTACGATTAGACGATTTTATTGACATAAGGAAGGGTCTATGGAGGTCAGAAGATTAATAGCCAGATTCTTCACTATTTTAATCCCCCACATGAGTTTCTGAAGCTGTATAAATCACCAAATAGTGTGTGTGTGTGTGTGTGTGTGTGTGTGTGTGTGTGTGTGTGTGTGTGTGTGTGTGTACCTGTGGGCGTGGCGGGTGTGCGAGGGCGTTGCGTCTGGTTGCCTCCCATAGCTGAGTCACCTCCGTCAGTTCCGTCTGTACACGCCGTAGTTTTTCCTGAAGCTGTAGACAGAACGCGACAGGTGAGATAGACACACGTACACGCACGCACACACACACACACACACACACACACACACACACACACACACACACTTCCATAAAAAAGGAAAACTATTTCTGATAGACAAACATTCCTTAAATACACACACACACACACACACACACACACACACACACACACACACACACACACACACACACACACACTTCCATAAAAAAGAAAAACTATATTTCTGATAGACAAACATTCCTTAAATACACACACACACACACACACACACACACACACACACACACACACACACACACACTCACTTCCATAAAAAAAATAATTTCTGATAGACAAACCTTCTTTAAGCACACACACACACACACACACACACACACACACACACACGCAGAAATGCAAAAGGTGTGCAGATAAGCGTGTGAGTGAAGAGTTGTTAAAAGGAATATCCTCCGGTAAAGTAAGTAAGAGTGATTGATGCACGGCTGCTGTTATCACGCATGCGTCCTCCGCCAGGGAGTGATGCGTGCAAGCTGCTGCCTCTGCGCCGCTAACGTGAAGCTTAAAGGCTCGTATTCACAAACACTTCTGCACTTCACCTCCATTATTTCAAAAAGCTTTATCTCAATTACCACGAGTTTCTTTTTCTTTTCTTTCTTTTATTTATTTATCTATTTATTTATTTTTAACGTTCTTAGAGGCAGAATAACATGATTTTTTTTCATTATTAACTGGAGAAACACTCTTGAAAACCCCGCTAATCATCTCTATGGCTTTGGATACTAGTTATGGTGAGAGCATAGCGTTTTTTTAAAGAGATTTTTTTTTTATGGATCTTGAGATAGTGACAAAATTTCTACATTATAAACCGCAGAAACACTCTTGAAAACCCTTATAGTCATCTCTGTGGTCTTGTGAAATAGTCGTGGTGAGAGAAAAGCGTTTTTTTTAAGGTGTGTTTATGGGTCTTGAGGCAGAGTGGCAAGATTTCTACATTATTACCTTGGAAAAAAAAAAACAGTCTTGAAAACCCCGCTAGTCATTCCTGTGGCTTTGGAAAACAGTCATGGTGAAAGAGCAAAGCGTTTCTGAATTCAAACCTTGTTATTTACAGCACGAGTGAAGCTTTGGTGTTGGAATTAAGCTTGGAATGAGTAAAGGAATAATAATAACGTAGATTTAGGCATAATTATGTAACTTAGAGCGTAAAGGAAGTAGAGATGAATTAAAATGAGTGTTTTTTTTTTAATGGGAGAAGAAAAGAAGTTGATTTGAAATTGTGATTGACGTTTTTTTTTTTTTTTTTTTCTCTCCTTCGCTAATTTATTTATTTTTTTTATTATTTAAAAAACTTACTATTATCTTTGTTGTTTATATTGAGGTGATAAATTGTCCTGACCACCCGCTAGGAGTCATTGTTATTGTCATTATTTATTATTATTATTACTATTATTATTATTATTATTATTATTATTATCATCATCAAAAGAAACTAAAATATTGGCGCAGATTATCAAAGAGAGAGAGAGAGAGAGAGAGAGAGAGAGAGAGAGAGAGAGAGAGAGAGAGAGAGAACTATTGACCGACTTTGCCAGAACTAAAAAAAAAATCACGGAAGAACATAAAAGATAATAAGCAACACTACACTGGAAAAAGAAGAAGAAGAAGAAGAAGGAGAAGAAGAAGAAGAAGAAGAAGATATAACGAACCTTCTCAACAAAACACGCAGGGAATACAAGGCAACACTTAGAAACAAACACTGTCAACACTTCTATTCTCTCTCCGGTCCTGACGCGGGGCTTCAGGACACACAAATGGACGGGCGGAGGGGGAGGGGAGGAAGGGACGGGAGGGGAGAAATACAACGATAAAACATGATAATAAACACACACTGACAGAGAGAGAGAGAGAGAGAGAGAGAGAGAGAGAGAGAGAGAGAGAGAGAGAGAGAGTGTGTTAAGTGCTTTTCAAATGGCTAAGTATTGATGGCTCAGAAAGAGAAGGAGGAGGAGGAGGAGGAGGAGGAGGAGGAGGAGGAAGGAGGCAGTAATGGTGGCTGAGTGAAGGGGTTCAGAGGTGGTTCATTGGTTCATTGGTTCATTCGGACAACCAGTTCAGCTCACGAACCGTTAATAAAAATGAGACGCAGAGAAAAAAAGATGAAAGTTTCTGAAAAAAAAATTTACACTCGAGAACAAAATGGATGAAAGAAACAAGAACAAGAAACAAGAATAAGGAAGAACAACTAACTGGCAGGAATATTGAACACGAAACACTGAGAAATAAACGAATAAGAAAAATAGATATAAAATACAATAAATGAGGAATAAAGAGGAAGAAATATTGACTTGTAAAAAAAAAGATAGAGACGTACAGGAAAATAGATCAATAAGAAAACAAACGCTATAAAAAGAAAAAAAAAAGAAAAACATACAAAGAAGAGATAAAAAAAAAAAGGCAAAAATGAGAATAAAAACATTCCAAAACACAATAAAGGAAAGAAAAGAAGAAAAAGACAAAATAAATGAGGGAAACACACCAAAACGCACGAAAAGGAAAGAAAATAAGAAAAAAAGACAAAAACACGCTAAAGGAACAAAAAACAAAGAAACAGCAAAATACAACAAAAGGGAAGAAATGAAGACAAAAACTACAAAAACAACAAAAGAAGACAAAAAAAAAACGACAAAGAAAAGACAAGAAACTATAGCAAAAATAATGAAAAAAAAGAAAAAGAAAAGAAAAGCATGAAAAAAAGAAAATAACACACCAAGAAATTAAGAAAAGAAGACAAAAGTAAAAAAAAAAAAACTGAAAAAAACAAGACAAAAAATGACATAAAACACCAAAAAGTGAAGGAAAATGAGAAAAACAGTGTTGGGTGAAGGAGAGACAGACTACAAGCAGGGACGACAGACACACACTCGATGCAACACGTGCTGGCAAAAAGTCATTGGCAAAAACCGTCTCAAAAGTTGTTGTTGTTGTTGTTTTGGTTGTGGAAAGAGAAAAACGTTCCCAAAATAAACTTCTAAAATAAAAACGTTCTTCCCCAAATGAACGCCATACAAAAAATGAGCATCACAAAATATTTTAAGTTTGAAAAGGTGCAGAATTAGAAAACAACACCAAGAAATTGCAAAATAAACAAAGGCATCAAAGAAAATGGTAAACACAAGAGAGGAGAAGAAAAGAAAACGGGAAGAGGAAGAAGGAGAGAAACAACAAGAAGAAGACAACTACACGAGACTAACACTAAAATACTAGACAAAAAAATGCAAATAGATAAAAATTACAACACCAACCAACCAGATCGACAAAAACACCACCATCATCACCACCACCACCACTACCACCATCACCACCACCACCACCACCACTACCTCCTCCACCACCACCAGGCGCCTCTTCCTGCTTGGCCAATGGGAGTCTTGCATTTCGGGGAGTGGGCGTGGCATTTACTTTGTGGGCGGGGCTCCGAGGCTCCACCCACTCCTTTCCAGCCCCCACGCCTCCTGTGCGGGGGTCTTGGGGGGGACGTGGGCGTGGGGGGAGGGGAAAATGGAAAAAAATGGAAAAAATACATCTAATCTGGGAGGAAATGTTACGTTACTTATCCTTGTGTGGTAAAAATTGATACGTTACATTGGAGTTAAAAAAGTTCATGAAAATTGTGAGAAATAGCACATGGAAAACTGTATTGCATCAACTATGGGAAAAATACCCGGGAAAATATGCAAGAAATACCAAACATTGTACAAACTGCCTCGCATCAATAATGGAAAATGTCTATATGAAAAAAAAAAAAAAAAAAAAATGAAATTCCTATACATACAAAAATAAAAGGTATTGTATAAACATCTACATAAAATTAACATACAAACATTAAAACTGAATATTATCTAAAAATCACATGAATTACACATCAAATCTTGTATTGACGATAGAAGAAGTTAAAGGCACAAACTCATTTACTTTCAGTTTAATTTAAGTTGCAATACCTGATGAATATTCACACCACTTTGAGTTAGCACAATGTTTAATTAAAAACTCGAAAAGTAAACAAATATTTGAGAGAAACGATGAACGTAAAACCTGAAAAAAAATTGTGTTTACGTTTTATATTTAATGAATTTGTAAGCCTGGGGATCCTGTCCAGGTTTAGTGGGCTCTCTCTCTCTCTCTCTCTCTCTCTCTCTCTCTCTCTCTCTCTCTCTCTCTCTCTCTCTGTGTCGAAGAAACATATATTCATACAATTCTTTTATTTTACCTCTTTGCAAGAATAAAGAAAAAATAAAGGAAAGGCAAAATAGAAAAGGACAAGAAAAAGGAAAAAGAAATACAAACGAAACACTGAAAACGAGACAGTCACACCAACACGAAACACGAAACGTTATAACGAAACAAATACGTAT
This sequence comes from Portunus trituberculatus, assembly GCF_017591435.1. Lineage (NCBI taxonomy): Eukaryota > Metazoa > Arthropoda > Malacostraca > Decapoda > Portunidae > Portunus > Portunus trituberculatus. The sequence goes on along the minus strand of NC_059266.1, from coordinate 6,449,270 downwards.
GAATGAAAAAAAAAAATGATGAGAAAATAAAAAAAACGTAAAAAAAATATGAACACAAAAAAATGAAAACACAAGATGAGATAAAAAAAATATAAATGTACTGTGAATAGGAACAAACGCACACGCACACACGCACACACATTGGTGGCAGCGGTGGGATAAGCTCAAACACAAACGCGCGCGCGCACACACACACACACACACACACACACACACACACACACACACACACACACACACACACACACCTCAGACAGGGAGTGACCCCGTCCCAGTTCCCCCGGGGTAAACACCATCCCGCGCCGCTGCTCCCCTGGGATGCGTCTGTTGGCTAGCAGCTCACACATCTGTATACACTGCAACAACAACAACAACAACGCAGCACAGTCACGTGGGGAACACAACAATGACGGTGGTGCTGCTAACACTCCACTTCGCTCCACTTCGCTCCACTCCATCTCAGAAATGTTTAGTATTTTTAATCATGTCATTGTTTATTTAGTGAAAGGTCTTACATGAGACAAATTTTGGCAATTAACGGATGAGGAAACAGTGATGGTGACGCTATTAATCCCTTCAGTACTGAGATACATCTTCACCTTGAGATTTGCCTACGACTAAACTATTTTATTGACATTAGGAAGGGTCTATGGAGGTCAGAAGATTATAAACCAGAGATTTCCTATTTCAATACGGCACATTAGCATCTGAAGCTGTGTCAAATCACCAGATAATGACCAGAATGAATATGGAAACGCGTCATGGTACTGAAGGAGTTAATCATATCATTGTTTATTTACTGAAAGTTTATACAAGAGACAAATTACAGTTACCGGATGAGGAAACGGTGATGGTGACGCTATCAAATCTAAGTTAGTTTCGGAGTTAGAACATAAATAAATAAGGGAAGCTGTAAGAAGCCTCCAGGACTACACAATGCAAGCCTTTTATAGAACAAGCCTGTCTGAATCCACCTGCCATCCACATCCATCACTGCAATGTCTTTTAATGGAGTGGAGTGGAGGGAGGGAGTGGAGCAACACCCGCCACGCTCGCCACCACAGCTACAGACAGAGGAGTAAGACACAGAAAGATATTACTACGTACTTACTAATATCTTCATGAATAACACCACTAACAGCAACAATACATAGAAAGTACAAAATACATAAAATAAATAAATAAATAAGAGAAACGAGTCAAATTATATAAAGAAAGGTCAATAACTGCAATGATTGGGTAATAATAAGTAGTATCTAATCGTCTCTTTGTTCCCTCCATTTATCATTTATATATACTCAGACCTGCTCGGAAACTGGCATCTAAGTGGGCCTTTGTTTTTTTGTTTAATCGTTTTGTTGTTGTTGTTGTTGTTGTTGTTGTTGTTGTTGTTGTTGTTGTTGTTGTTGTTGTTGTTGTTGTTGCCCTTGGCCACATTTCTCCTCTTACATTATACGAAAAAAAAGTGGATATAGAAAGGTTAAAAACTGTAATGTCTGTCTAACAACATCAGGACTAGAAAATAAAAAGTTGCATTATCATCTTTTTTGCTTCCTTACTTACATATTCACTAGTGGAGAGTCACCCAGCACTACTCACTCACTCACTCACTCACTCACTCATTCACTCACTTACTCTCTCACTCACACACACTCACTCTAATCGACAAAACACGTCACCAAAACGGTATGGCGGCAAATAAGCAAAATAATCATGTAATTGCTTCTTATCTCCCCCTCACGACCACCTCCACCACCTCCACCACCCTCGCCACCCTCGCCACCTCCAGCTAGAATGCCATCACGTGGGGAGGTGCAGAGTCATGCCTTCCTGTCTTCAAGGGCGTGTTAATCAATGCATTTTTCCACGCCACTCGCCTGTATCTTCCCTGGTGCTTCCCTGCTTCGTGGTGGTGAGGTGTGGGGAAGACTGCTTGCCGTTTACCTCATAGTTCCTCCTGTTACTCTTCTTGTTCTACTGCTACTGCTGCTGCTACTACTACTACTGCTACTACTTCTGCTACTGCTTTTAATTCCTATTCTTTCTACTGTTTTTCCTCCTCCTACACCTTATTCTGCTGCTGCTGCTGTTACTACTACTATTACTATTACTGTCTACTACTACTACTACTACTACTACTTCCTACACTTACTACTACAACAATAACAAGAACTACTACTACTACTACTACTACTACTACTACTACTACTACTACTACTATTACTACTACTACTACTACACTTACTCCGCCTCCTCCTCCTCTTCCTCCTCCTCCTCCTCCTCCTCCTTTTCCTTCCCAGTCCCCTATTTGCATTCTTTTACATCACTTTACATCCCTCCTACCTCTCCTCCTCCTCCTCCTCCTCCTCCTCCTCCTCCTCCTCCTTCTCCTCCTTCAGCAGCAAACACGTACCTGATTTTGGAACTCCTGCAACAGAAGTCTAGCCACAGCGGGGGCGGCGGGCATGGAGGAGCGAGCGGCCACTGACACGTGTACCTGGTCGGCGTAGGTGAGCACTGTGACGCTGAGGGGGGTGGGGTCACGTGGGGGGGAGATGTTGTAAATGTGCTTCACTGTGTACCTGTAATTAATTGGGACACAGGTAAGGAAGGCGCTGGTAAGATAATGGAAAGATAAAAGATGTGATTTCTATACTATTAGGTGTAAAAAAAAAAAAAAGTGCAAACAGGTGTAAATAAAGGGTTTATATAAGTATACCTGTAATTAAGGAACACAGGTAAGGGAGACAGGTAAGATAAAGGGAAGATACAGGTGTAATTTCTACCCTGCTATTAATGGTTACAGGTGTTAATGGAAAAGATAAGTATGAGTACCTGTAATTAAGATGAGACAGGTAAGGGAGCCACAGGTAATGGGGGCACAGGTAAAAGGAAGGTAAAGACTTAATTTCCATCCTTTGATCAATGGATACAGGTGTTAATGGATAGGGTTTACACAAGTACCTGTAATTAATGGGAGACAGGTAAGGGGAGTACAGGTAAAGGCAAAGGAAGGTAAAGTTGTAATCTCTACCTTGTTATTAATGGATACAGGTGAGCTAAGGGAAGGGGTTAGTGCCTTATCTCCCACCTGTAATTAAGGGGGACGCAGGTGAGGGGAAGGTAAGGTACAGGTGGGGAAATAAGATAAAGCTGTGGTGTATTTATAGTAAGTTGAGGTGAGGTGAGGTGAGGTGAGGTGAGGTGAGGAGGTGAGGAGAGTGTCAAGGTATGTTATGGAAAGTGAAGGCCAAACACGCTATTAACCTTCTTTGCTCTCAATTCTCAATTTTGTGTTTTTTCAGATGATTTTAAGCGTGAAATGTCTTTTGTTGAACCCTAAACACTATAATAATAATAATAATAATAATAATAATAATAATAATAATAATAATAATAATAATAATAATAATGATAATGATAATAATAAAATAACATGAAAACTTACTGAGAAATGAAAAAAATACTCACACACACACACACACACACACACACACACACACACACACACACACACACACACACATAGATGAATAAAAAAAACACAAAAAAAGAATAGATCGAACGAGATAAACAAGATAAAAAGAGATCAATAAAAAAAAACATAAAACACATTCTAAAAAACAAGCATGAGTAAACACACACACACACACACACACACACACACACACACACACACACTAATTCACAACGCAACTGTTCGGGGACTGGCATGTAAGTGGGCCTTTATATTAAGTTTGTCGTCATTGTTATTATTGTTGTTGTTGTTGTTGTTGTTGTTGTTGTTGTTGGTGTTATTGTTGCCTGAAGCCAAAATCCCCTCCAACATATAAGAGCGAGAGAGAGAGAGAGAGAGAGAGAGAGAGAGAGAGAGAGAGAGAGAGAGAGAGAGAGAGACAAAGGACCTACCCGCCGAGGAGAAGCGGTGACGTGGGGCCTGGCAGTGACGAATATTGTACGGAGCAGCGGCGGTACAGGTGACGAAGGAGGGAGCGAGTGAGGGGCGCCGGCAGTAACTTGTAAGCCCACCACACCAGCCCGTACGCCACCACCGCCTCCGCTGACGCCTGACGAAGGAGACAGAGAGAGTGAGAGAGAGAGAGAGAGAGAGAGAGAGAGAGAGAGAGAGAGAGAGAGAGAGAGAGACAAGAAGAGGAAGAGAAAACCGTGACTACTGACGAAGGGGAGAGAAAGAGAAGAGGGAGGGTGAAGTGGTGAGAAGGTGGAAGAAAAGGGGAAGAGGTAAGAGGGAAAAGAGGAGGAGGAGGAGGAGGAGGAGGAGGAGGAGGAGGAGGAATGACGACCCGGTGGAAGAAAAGAGGAAGAGGTGAGAGGAAGAAGAAGAGGGAAATGAAAAGAGGAGAAGGAGAAGGAGGATAAGAAGAGAAGAAGGAGGAGGAGGAGGGAGAGTATGAAAGGAAAAGAGGAGGAGGAAGAGGAGGAGGCGGAGGAGGAGGAGGAGGAGGAGGAGGAGGAGGAGGAGGAGGAGGAGGAGGAGGAGGAGGAGGAGGCGAGGATGTTGATGGCTAGAAGAAAAGGAAGGGGTATGAAAGGGTTACATAAAGAGAGAGAGAGAGAGAGAGAGAGAGAGAGAGAGAGAGAGAGAGAGAGAGAACACCCACCCTCACCTAGCCTTCACCCACCTTCATGTCATCAACCCGCGCCCTGACCTCCCACAAGCGGGGTATGGCGGCGTCCCAGGAGAGAGGGAGGGACAGGGGCACAAGGGCGGCTTTGGTACCCAGGCGGGGGACGGAGAAGGGCGGTGGGCTGCTCCTTAAGTCCACGGCCACGCTTGCCTGAAGGAGACGCAGAAGGAGTAGGTGAAGGAGGCGGATAGAATGGAATAGAGGGAAGGAACACGAAGGAGATTATAGGAAGAGTAAATAGGAGTGTTTATAATTGAAGGAGGAGGAGGAGGAGGAGGAGGAGGAGGAAGAGGAGGAGGAGGAGGAAGAAGAAGAGGAGTTATTATGAAGAGGATATGGAGGAGGTGCTTTAAGGAAGAAAAAAGATGTGAAGGAGTTATGATGGGAGGAGGAGGAGGAGGAGGAGGAGGAGGAGGAGGAGGAGCAAGAGGAAGAGTTTGTCTGTTTTTTTTTATATTCTTTTCTTTCCTTACTAATTTTTATCAATGTTTTTTTCTGCGATTTTGTTACTACTACTACTACTACTACTACTACTACTACTACTACTACTACTACTACTACTACTATATAACCGTAACTTTTCTCCTTTCTTCTTATCCAAAAACTTTACTATGATAACAACAATCTCTGAAGTTACGAAACCTCTCTCTCTCTCTCTCTCTCTCTCTCTCTCTCTCTCTCTCTATCTAAATTATTCTACGTATTTGAAAGGGTCAGTTATATTGGAAGAGGAGGGGAAGAGGAGGGGAAGAGGAGGGGAAGAGGAGGGAAGAAGGGGAGAAGGGGAAGAAGAGGGGAAGAGGAAGGGAAGAGGAGAGGAAGAGGGGAAAGAAAGAGAAAGGAAGGGAAGAGGACACTTAAAGTAAGAAGGAGATGAAATTAAAGAGAGAGAGAGAGAGAGAGAGAGAGAGAGAGAGAGAGAGAGAGAGAGAGAGAAAAACGAGAACTCCCACCAAAGAAAACGGACACTTCAAAGAAAACGTAAATTATTAACGAGAACAAACAAATTTGAGGGGAAACTAAATAAAAATTGAAAGGGGAAAGGTTTTGAGGGACGAGGCGTCTTAAAAGGGAGGAAGGGGAAAGGAGGGGAAAAATAGCATTACTTTAAAAGGGGGTGTGAGGGGAAGGAAGGAAAAAGGAGGGAAAATGAGGGAAAATGAGGGCAGAGGAGGGGACGAGGGAAAACGAGGGAAAGGAAGGGAGAAGGATGGAAAAGGAGGGAAATGAAGGGATATGAAGGGAAAAGAATGGGAATTGATGGGGAGAAGGATTGGAAAGGAGGTAAAAGGAGGGGAAACGAGGGAAAGGAGGGAAGAGGGGAAGGAAGGGAAAGGAGGGGATATGAGAGGAAAATGAGGGGAAATGGAGGGAAATGGAAGGAAAAAGAAGGTAATTGACGAGAAAAGAGGGGAAAGGACAGGAAAAGGAGGGGAAAGGAGAGGAAAGGAGGAAAAAAGAGGGGAAAGAGGGGAAAATGGAGGGGAGAAAAGAAGGGGGGAATTAAGAGGAATAGAAAGGAAAATGAGGGGAAAAGAGGGAGAAAAGATGGCAAGAAGAAAGGTGGAGAACAGAGAAAAGGGGAAAATAAGAGGAAAGGAGGAAAAGGAAAATGAGGGAAAAGGAAGGGAAAGGGAGAAAAGAGGGAAAGGACGGGACAGGTGGAGAACAGAGGGGAAAAGAGGGAAAAGAAGGGGAAAGGAGGGAAAAAGAAGGGAAAAGTGAGGGGAAAGGAGGGAAAAAGAGGGAGAAAAGAGGGGAAAGGACGGGAAAAGTGGAGAACAGAGGGAAAAAGAGGGAAAAGAAGGGAAAAGAGGGAAAAAGAGAGGGGGAAAGTGAGGGGAAATGAGGGGAAAAATAACGTTACTCTGAAGGGGGGTTCAGGTAACGAGGGCGCCAGGCAGGTGAGGGCCACGCTACCTGTGGGCTAATTAATTTGAATTTTGCCTCGTTAACCTGAACATATTACCTGGAGAGAGAGAGAGAGAGAGAGAGAGAGAGAGAGAGAGAGATAGAAATAAATAAGGAAACAAGGAAAAAAATGAAAGGAAGAGAAAAACAAAAGGCATAAAAAGGAAAATGGAATATAAAGAAGAAAAGAAAAGAAAAGAAAAGAAAAAAGAAAATATGTAGGAAATAAAACGAAAGAAATAAGAAAAAGAAAATAAAAGGAAAATGGGAAATAAAGAAATGAAATATGAAGATAAGGAGGAAAAAATGAAAGAAATTGATGGAAAGAGAGGAAATAGAAAATGTTTGGAGAAATAAAACGAAAAAAAAGAAAAGAAAAAGAAAAGAAAAGAAAAATTGAATAATGAGATGAAATTAATAAGTAAAAAAAAAATTGACGAAACAAGAAACAAAAACATGAATAATTAAGAAAAAAAAAAAAAAATAAGAAAAAAAAAGAAAATATGAAAAATTGAGAAAAAGACGAAAAAAAAGTTAAAAAAAAAATCAAGAATAGAAAAAAAAATAGAAAAAAAAATGTCAGAATGAAAAAATAAAAGAATTAATTGATGAATTTTGACTAATATGGATTTCCTCTTGACCTCTCTCTCTCTCTCTCTCTCTCTCTCTCTCTCTCTCTCTGGCGCTCCTCTTGACAATGAAAGGCGAGACTGGAGAGAGAGAGAGAGAGAGAGAGAGAGAGAGAGAGAGAGAGAGAGAGAGAGAGAGAGAGAGAGAGAGAGAGAGAGAGAGAGAATGCAAACAGAAAGAAAACAGAAAGAGAGAGAGAGAGAGAGAGAGAGAGAGAGAGAGAGAGAGAGAGAGAGAGAGAGAGAGAGAGAGAGAGAGAGAGAGAGAGAGAGAGAGAACAAGAACACAAACATGACAAGAAGAAAGAGAACAAGAGAGAGATTAAAATGAAACAAAACAAAATAAAGATAAGAAAGAAAATCACGAAAAAAGAAAGAAGGAAAGAAGAAGGAAGAGAAGAGAAGAGAAGAGAAAGAATAATAAAGCAAGGAGGAGGAGGAGGAGGAGGAGGAGGAGGAGGAGGAAGAGGAGGAGGAGGAAGGACAAAACTGGACACAAGAATGAAGGGAAGAAGAGAAGAACAAAGAAAAGAACAAGAACAGGAAAAGAACTGAGAGAGAGAGAGAGAGAGAGAGAGAGAGAGAGAGAGAGAGAGAGAGAGAGAGAGAGAGAGAGAGAGACAGACAGACAGACAGACAGACAGACAGACACAGAGAACACTACATAACACCCCAAAAAAGACAAAAAAAAAAATCAAAATATAAAAAAAAAAAAAAAAGAAAATGGGAAGATGAAAAAGAAAACGAGACAAAAAAAAGTCATTAGTGGGGAAGGAAGGAGGAGACAAGAGGAGGAGGAGGAGGAGGAGGAGGAGGAGGAGGAGGAGGAGGAGGAGGAGGAGAGTAGAGAAGAGTAGCCACCGTCACCGCCACTATTCGTTAAAGAGGAGGTACTGGAGAGAGAGAGAGAGAGAGAGAGAGAGAGAGAGAGAGAGAGAGAGAGAGAGAGAGAGAGAGAGAGAGAGAGAGAGAGAAAAAAAAAGGAAAAGAGAAATGAAGAGTAAAGGAAGAGGAAAAGAGAAAGGAAGAAAGACAAAAGAAGACAAGAGAAGAGAGAAGAAAGAAGAGAAAATAAGAAAAGAAAGAAAAGAAATGGAAAAGGAATATGAAAGGAAGAAGAATAAGCAAACAAAGGAGGAAAAAGAGGAAAAAGAGGGAAAGAGAACATAAGAGGAGGGAAAAAAAGAAGAAACAAGGAAAAGAAAGAAAATGAGAGAGAATAAGAAGATAAACGTATAGAAACATGGAAGAAGAGGAAGAAAAGAGGAAGAAATGGAAAACAAATAAAGAGAGTAAGAAGGAAAATAAGGGAGAAGAAAACAAGGAAAAGAAAGAAAAAAACTAAAGAGAGAAGAAGAAAACAAACGAATAGAAACATGAAAGAAGAAGAAAAAGGAAAGAAAAAGGAAAGAAAAAGTAAAAATGAAAACAAATCAAGATAAACAAAGAAAAGGAAAAAAAACACAAGTATGAACAATAAATAAGGAATAAAGGAGGAGAATAAAGGAGGAGAGAGATAAAGAAGAGGAATAAAGGGAGAGATAAGACAAAGAGGGAGAGAAAATAGAAAGGGTGTAAGAATAGAGAGAGAGAGAGAGAGAGAGAGAGAGAGAGAGAGAGAGAGAGAGAGAGAGAGAGAGAGAGAATTAGATGGGAGAGGTAGGATGAGGTAACAGGTGTAACGAGAGAGAGAGAGAGAGAGAGAGAGAGAGAGAGAGAGAGAGAGAGAGAGAGAGAGAGAGAGAGAGAGAGAGAGAGAGAGAGGCGATATTCGTGAGGGCTAAAAATAGAAGTTGTCCTTTACACACACACACACACACACACACACACACACACACACACACACACACACACACACAATCAATACACCTGACAGAACAATCACACACCTGTAATCCAACACTACTTTCATCTCCACAAAGACAAAACAAAGACAAACAAACGGACACACAAACAAAACACCTCTCTCTCTCTCTCTCGATAAAAAAAAAAAAGAAATATGGTAGAAGAAAATGTGCCCAGAGAATTCTGTGTGTGTGTGTGTGTGTGTGTGTGTGTGTGTGTGTGTGTGTGTGTGTGTATGTGTGTGTGTGTGTGTGTGTGTGTGTGTGTGTGTGTGTGTGTGTGTGTGTGTGTGTGTGTGTGTGTGTGTGTGTGTGTGTGTGTGTGTGTGTGTGTGTGTGTGTGTGTGTGTGTGTGTGTGTGTGTGTGTGTGTGTGTGTGTGTGTGTGTGTGTGTGTGTGTGTGTGTGTGTGTGTGTGTGTGTGTGTGTGTGTGTGTGTGTGTGTGTGTGTGTGTGTGTGTGTGTGTGTGTGTATGTGTTGTGTGTGTGAGATATTGGTTTGGTCAGCGTGTTGTAGTTCGCCTTGTAATCGAGAGTGGTTTTCTGTTTCCCGTTATACTCTCTCTCTCTCTCTCTCTCTCTCTCTCTCTCTCTCTCTCTTTAAGGAAAAGTAACCTTCCATTCTGGTTTACACAGCAGAGTTGTGAAGTGCTTGAGGCAGCGCTGTGTGTGTGTGTGTGTGTGTGTGTGTGTGTGTGTGAGAGAGAGAGAGAGAGAGAGATCAATAGGGCGGGCTCACCCTGAGGTCCCTGGGGTGGCGCACGCCGCGCCGCTGCAGGGTGAGGCGCAGTGCCCCCGCCACGGCCGCCAACAGCACGTCGTTGAGACAGGTGCGGGTCACCTGCTTCACCCGCACCACGCCCCCCACCGTCACGCCCGCCCCCCACACCACTACCTGTCCCTCCCCAGCACCCTCCCCTTCCCCCCACACGGTGTAGGCGCCGCCACCTTCGTTCGCCTCACGGGCCGACACCTCCTCGCGCCCGCCGCAGCAGCAGCAGCATGCGGGGGCGGCACGGCGGGGGGGAGGAGGGCACGCCGAGCCGCGGAGCAGGGTGAGTGGGTTGAGCTGAGGGCGCCAGGCCAGCAGCCAGGTGAGGGCGGTGAGGGGGCCCACCAGCAGGCCGCGCGCCAAGTTCATACCGTAGGTGGTGCCGCCGAAGTGTGGCTTCTGCGGGATGTGCATGATCTGGTTGTCTGAGAGGGACTGGCACAGCACGCGCACCAGCGACATGCCGTCAGACAGACAGTGGTGCAGGCGGCACACCAGCACCGTGTCGCGGCTCCGCCCGTAGTCGTGCAGCACGATCACCTCCCACAGCGGGCGTGCGGTTGGCAGCGGCTGGGAGAGCAGCGCGCCCACGTAGCGATGCAGCGCCTCCTCGCTGGCCACGGCGGGTCCCTCGAACACGTGGTTGTGCAGGCTGAAGGTGGCGTCGTGCACCCAGGCGGGCCCCGCTGCCAACCACGTCACCGTCTGTGTGAAGCGTGGGTACAGCAGGGCACCCGCGCCCGTGCGAGCTTCCACCACGCGCGCCGCCAGCAGCTGCTTCACCCGCTTGAGGTTCATGGCGGCGTCGATGACGAGCACGCTGTGCATGACGGCGCGCGGGTCCGCCTCCTGCAGCAGGAACTGTGCGTCGTGTGGCGACAGGTAGTCCCCATGGCACGCCGCTAGACAGGACGGGGCGCGGGGCAGGCGGCAGGCAGCGGCCAGGCCCTTGGCCAGCAGCGCGAGGGGCAGCACCAGCAGCAGCAGCAGCGCCAGGGGCACGCTGAGCAGGCAGGTGGCCAGCACGCCCGCTACGCCACTCACCGCGCCCGCCACCACGCTCTCCTGCAGCGGGTGACGCACGCGGCCCAGCGGCGCCGACCGCAGGTGCTCTGCTGCGCCCTGTCCCGCCTCACCACGCCGCCGCTTCCGCTTCCACGCCTCCGCCAGGCGCCGCTCAGCCTCGCGCTCACGTCGCGCCTCCACCGTGATGTATGTCTCGTGCAGTTTGGTGCGCCGCGCTCCTGTGTCCCCCGCCGAGCCCGCCGCACCAGAGCAGCACGTGCGCGCCTCCCCTGCCACAGGCATGGGCGTGGTGGCCGCGTGGGTGGCGGGGGGCGCCGCCCCGTCCTCATAGTGGAAGGGTGGGTGGAGGGGGGAGAGGCGCGAGGAGGGGTCCAGCGGGGACAGCAGGGGCGGCGAGGCAGG
>NC_059266.1:6408038-6420538 GCF_017591435.1 Portunus trituberculatus | reverse complement strand
AGGAAGGATGAAGAAGAAGAAGAAGAAGAAGAAGAAGGAGGAGGAGGAGGAAAGAAAAAAAAGGAAGGAAGGAAGGAAGGAAGAGAGAGAGAGAGAGAGAGAGAGAGAGAGAGAGAGAGAGAGAGAGAGAGTGGTGTTGTTATGGCTCTAGTGACAAATGAACAAGATTATTAACAATTTTCTTTTTTTTTTCTTTATTTGTATTCCCGTTTTCTTATTTCTTCCTCCTATTTTCTTTATCTGTTTTTTGTGTGTATCTGTATTTCCGTTTTCTTTTTTTCTTTTTCCTATATTCTCTTTTTCTTATTCGTATTCCCGTTTTCTTATTTTTCCTCCTATTTTCGTTTTCTTTTTCTTCTTTTCGTTTTTTTTTTCTGTGTATCCGTCTTCCCGTTTTCTTATTTCCTTCTTTTTATATTCTTTTTTTTCTTTCTTTTCTTGTATCTATATTTTCCTCTTATTTTCTTTTTTTTTTTTCTTTCTTTTCTTGTATCTCTATTCCCGTTTTCTATATTTCTGTTCTCCATTTTCTAAAACTACCCACATTTTGAAACTTGCTTCCATTTTCTGTTGTCGATGCCAAACTATAAAGATTCGAAACCTCCTCCAGAAGCTGTGAAATTTTGAGCCTCTTATCTGTAGTTATAGTGAGTTTAGAGACGTTTCTACCTCCTTATCTCTCTCTCTCTCTCTCTCTCTCTCTCTCTCTCTCTCTCTCTCTCTCTCTCGTAACAGGATAAATAAATAAATAAATAAATGATGAGAAAGAAAATGGAAGGAAGAGAAATAAGCAAACAAGATAGCAGAAGATAAAGAAAATTCTCTCTCTCTCTCTCTCTCTCTCTCTCTCTCTCTCTCTCTCTCTCTCTCTCTCTCTCTTTTATCGGTATTATTATCTCACAGGATGGACGGAGGCAAGGGCAAATATTTCTCTCTCTCTCTCTCTCTCTCTCTCTCTCTCTCTCTCTCTCTCTCTCTCTCACTTGGTAACAGCCGGGCGTGGGAGGCAGCGGCAGCAGCAGCACAAAGGCGACAGGCGCAGGTTGAAGGTGTCCTGACGCCCACTCTCCACTAACAGCTCCTCGCCCCCGAACATCACCATTGTCAAGTCAGTGAAGTGGCTGATTCCTATTGACATATACCTGGAATTTGGAATTGTTTGTGTTACCCATAAAAATTTGTTTTCTATAACGGATTTTTATGTCATAGAAAATTGTTTTATAAGGGTAACTTAAATATTTCTTTTGACATTGGGATTCTTACACCATCTTGACGGAGAGACAGACATCAGATGATCTTGGGATGACCAGCGCCACTAGACTCATCAGTGTCATCATCTGTGTAATAAAAAAGATGATAGTAATGGTGATAATGGTAATGATAAGTAAAGATGATATTGATAATGATAGGAAGAAGGAGAAGAAGAAGCACGTAAGGTCATTGTCGATCTATTGTTGCTTGTAAAATGATAAGATTGCTCACGCCCTTGCTTCCTTGACTGACTGATTAACATTTTTCTGGCCAGGCAACACTTGTAGTCAGAGGAGACACGCAGGAAAGAAAACAAGACGAAAATGAAATAAAAAGAAAGATAGAAATAGAAAGAGATACGGAACTCACACAAAATACAACAACAACAACAACAACAACAACAACAACAACAACAACAACATTATCTAATACAGCTAAATAAAAAAAATATCAATCAGAATAAGAAATAGTTTAATTGACCATTCTTTCACCTACTAATACATACTACCCACCACCACCACCACCACCACAACTACTACTACTGTTACTACTACTTCTACATAATTGTCACCATTTCTCTTTCATTTCCTTCTTTAAATAATCCTTTCCTTTTATGTTTTTCCTTATATTCCCTCTTTATTTTATCCCCTTCTTCCTTCTATCATCTTCTTCCTTCATTACTACTACTACTGCTACTATTACTACTACAAGCACCACCTCTACCACTACTACTATTACTACTATTACTACTACTACTACTACTACTGCTACTACTTTTTTATGTAAGAGAGGAAACTGACCAAGGGCAACAAAATCAAATAGATAAATAAAATAAAAATAGGCCTACTTAGTTGTCAGTCCCCTTGCAGATCCGTCTTGAAAAAACTTCCACTACTACTACTACTACTACTACTACTACTACTACTACTACTACTACTACTACTACTACCTACAGGGAAGACCGAGGCAATCCAGTAAATGTTCCTCTTGGCGCCAGGATGAGCAGTTTGGTTGGTGAAGAGGACCTGCTCGAAGAAGAGGATGAAGAGGCCGAGGGTGATAAGGCCGCCAATAATGAGGATGGTGGAGCTGAAGGAACCCAGACCTGGAGGATGATGGAAGGATATTGTGAAGGATATTTTGTAAGGATAGGTTGAAGCAAGATAGAGGAATATGATGTTATAGATAAAACAAATGAATAAATAGATAAATAAATGAATAGAATAGCCTAAAAACTAAACAAAACAAAAGAAATGAAGAAATTAATAACAGCATGAATAAAATGAGTGAATAAGTGAATAAATGAATAAATAAATGAATGACTCACCTTCAAAGTACTCCGGTGACGCAGGAACGAAGGTACTGTTGCACATAGATCTGTCTTCCTCCATGGTGCTGGGGAGAGAGAGAGAGAGAGAGAGAGAGAGAGAGATACTATAAAATCTTCCGTGTGTGTGTGTGTGTGTGTGTGTCTTATATTTTCTTTCCCTCTTTCTTTTTCCATCATTTCCCTCTCTTTCTTTCTCTACTTCTTTCCCTATCTTTCTTTTTTTCTATCTTTCTCCCTTTCTTTTTCTCCGTTTTTCTCTTTTTCTATTTTTTCCGTCTTTCTCTCTATCTTTTTTTTTCTTTCTTCCTCAATCTATCTTTATCTCCATCTCTTTCTTTTTGTAATTTTTTTCTATCTTTTTCCATCTTTCTCCATCTCTCTTTCTTTTTTCTTTCTATCTTTCTTTCTTTCTATTTTTCTCCCTCTTTTTTCCTATCTTTCTCCCTCCCTTTCTTTTTCTATCTTTCCCCTCTTTCTCTTTTATCTTTCTCCCTCCCTTTCTTTTCTATCTTTCTCCCTCTCTTTCTCTTTATCATCTTCCTTCCTTAATATATCTTCATCTTCATCTTTATTCCTTTCATTTTAGTTTTCTCCTTGTATTTGCCATTCCTTCCTTCAGAACTGTAGATAAGATAAGGTAAGGGTTATGTAGCTAATCATACGCACACACACACACACACACACACACACACACACACACACCTGTATATTCTCACATTATATTCAGTTCAAGTACCTTTCGTTAAGTGAATTAAGTTTATTTCGCAACCTAACTTAACCTTACCTGACCTGACCTGACCTTACCTAACGTAATTATATTCTAGTAATAAATTAGTGAAGTAGGATTCTCTATTTGATGAGTATTAGTAGTAGTAGTAGTAGTAGTGGTAGTGGTGGTGGTGGTGGTGGTGGTGGTGGTGGTAGTAGTGGTAGTGATAGTGGTGGTAGTAGTAGTAGTAGTAGTAGTAGTAGTAGTAGTAATAGTAGTAGTAATAGTAGTAATAGTGGTGGTGGTAATGTTGGTAGTAGTAGTAGTAGTAATAGTAGTAGTAGTGGTGGTGGTGATGGTGGTAGTAGTAGTAGTAGTAGTAGTAGTAGTAGTAGTGCTTACCTGTATCTGATTACCACCTGTTATCTTGTGGTAGCAGTGACACCTCTCTCTCTCTCTCTCTCTCTCTCTCTCTCTCTCTCTCTCTCTACTCTTTTATCTTTGTTGTCTCCCGCAAACAATTGTATCTAATTATTTTCTCTTTATTTCCTCTTTTTATCTCTCTCTCTCTCTCGCTTTTATTTTCAACACCATTTATGAGTCACGTTTTGAAACACGTGATGCAATAGTAGTAGTAGTAGTAGTAGTAGTAGTAGTAGTAGTAGTAGTAGTAGTAGTAGTAGTAGTAGTAGTAGTAGTAGTAGTAGTAGTAGTAGTAGTAGTAGTAGTAGTAGTAGTAGTAGTAGTAGTAGTAGTAGTAGTAGTAGTAGTAGTAGTAGTAGTAGTAGTAGTAGTATGTATGTATGTATGTATGTATACTGGAACTATCTGTGTATTTGTGTGTGTACGTATTTCAACTCACTTATATCGCACACACTCCCTCACGAACACACACACGCACACGCATACACACACACCAGCGAGAAACAACTGAGGGAGTGTTGAGAGTCACACTCACACACACACACACACACACACACACGGAGATAGCATTGTTGACATTATCTCTCTCTCTCTCTCTCTCTCTCTCTCTCTCTCTCTCTCTCTCTCTCGTTGTCATTAACAAATAAAAAAAAAAATATGCCAGGAAGAGGAGAAAGAGGAGTAGGAGGAAGAGGAGGAGGAGGAGGAGAGGAAGATGGGGAGGTAACAGTAGAAACATCGCTTAAAAGCGGAGGAGGAGGAGGAGGAGGAGGAGGATGGGAAGGAGGAGGAGGAGGTCTGGAAGATCGGTGGAGGTAACAGCAGAAATACTAATCAAAAGTGAAGGAGGAAGTGGAGGATATGAAGGAAGAGCAGGAGGAGAAGGAGGAGGAGGAGGTAGTGATGGTGATAGTCATGATGGTGGTGGTGATGGTGGTGAGGCAATTAATGGTGATCTTTTAACATTTCTAGTAGGATTGGCACCTTTGTCTATCTTTATTTCCCTTCTTTTTATTTTCCTTGGTGAATTTTCCTCTCTAACTTTTACTACTATTACTATTATCAAAACTACTACTATTACTTAAACACTACTATCATTACCCTCTCAAGTGTAAGTGGTTGTCATTCTTACAAAAAGAGGGCAAAAGTGGGAGACTCACTTGAGAGTTGTCATTTTTGTTTTCCTTGTTCATTTTTCCCATTGCAAGGATTAAAAATATATAAAAATTGTGAAAAGTAATGAAAAGAATATCATGAGTCATTTTCTTCACCATTTTTCAATAATCTAATACAAATTAATAAAAAAAAAAAAACACCATTGTATCCGTTCTATGTTTTTTTTTTTTCCTAAAGGAAGGATTGTAACCATGAAAATATGAAGAAAATAAAGAAAAAACAATGAAAATAAAGACAACAAAGTATTTAAGACAACAATAATTATTTTAACTGTAAATACTGAATACATGTTTTGAAATCACTTTTATACAGAATATTTCACCGGATACATGGGAGAGAGAGAGAGAGAGAGAGAGAGAGAGAGAGAGAGAGAGAGAGAGAGAGAGAGAATTATACAACATGCAATAATTATACAACATTAGACAAACAGTAAACACAAGAAGATAAATAAGTGGGAGTATTATACAGAAACATACGTGAGGTTGTGTTTCATTGTGTTTCCTGTTACCCCTTCAATACCATGACGCGTTTTCCTATTTATTGTTTAATATTTGCTGGTTTTCTACAGCTTCAGAAACTTGTGTGGAGATTAAAATAGTGGAGACTGTGGCCATTTAATCTTGTGACCTCCATAGACACTTCCTAATGTCAATAAAATGGTCTAATCGTACACAAATCTCAAGGTAAAAATGTGTCCCAGTAATGAAGGGATTAAAATAGTGAAAAATGTGGCCACTGATCTTCTGACCTCCATAGACACTTCCTAATGTAAATGTAATGGTCTAATCGTATACAAATCTCAAGGTAAAAATGTATCCCAGTATTGAAGGGACTAAAATAGTGAAGACTGTGGCCATTTAATCTTGTGACCTCCATAGACCCTTCCTAATGTCAATAAAATGGTCTAATCGTACACAAATCTCAAGTTAAAAATGTATCTCAGTATTAAAGGGATTGAAATAATGAAGACTGTGGCCATTTAATCTTGTGACCTACATAGACACTTCCTAATGTCAATAAAATGGTCTAATCGTACACAAATCTTAAGGTAAAAATGTGTCCCTGTATTTAAAGGATTAAGGCATCTGAGGTGTTGGAAGGGGAAACACTGCTGTCCTGGCTAAAACTGTGACAAATTACCAAGTTTACTATGAAAGTGAAGGTAAACGATATGAGGTATTAAAGAAAATGGGGGGTATGTTTGTGGGCAAGTTTACCATGACAGTGAAAGAAAACGGTATGAGGTATTAAAGAAAACGGAAAATATGTTTGGGGCGTTTTCTATGAGTAAAAAAAAAAAGTAAAGTATGAAAAAAAAAAAAAAGGAAACTAGTTATATGTTATGATACGTGACAGAGGGAAATGTAAAAATGGACAATGGAAAACAAACTAGCTATTTCTTATGGTATATGAGACAAAAGATACAAAGAAAATGGGAATACTCCTGCCGTTTCATCGCTAACTATTTTTTTTGAGCAAACTAAACTAAAAAAATAAAAGGGGAAAAATAGGAAATAAGCAAGTGAAAAAGGCAAAGAAGGGAGAGAAAAAGAAGATAAACAAAGAAAAGAGAGGAAAAGAATATAGCTTAACGTCAGTCAAAGCCAAACACTCCAATTAAAAAGAAAGAAAGAAAGAAAGAAAAGAAAGAAAAATAGAATGAACGAGCGAACGAACGAAAGAAAGAAAGAAAGAAAGAAAGAAAGAAAGACAAAGAAGAAAGATAGAAAAAAGAAAGAAAAGAGAAAAAAGATAACTATGACAAAACTAAAACACCAATCAGCGTCCAACAACAGAGGTTAAGTTGGCAACCCCGTCATTGTTGTTCTGTCCCTCTTCAGACGAGTACTGTGGGTCCAGCGCCATCTTGTTCTCCAGCACGATGGGGGGCAGAGTACCGCTGAGTCTCCTTGTGGGCTTGGTCACGTTCATCTCGGAAATGATACACACGCAGGCCTGTCCGTGGATGATCAGCTCGTGGGAGTGCTTGTGGTGCTTGTCGGAGATGGGGCTGACAAACTCTAGCGTGTGGTATTGCCAGTATTCCAGCCCACCGAACAGCGGGATGAGGCAAAGGTGCACCAGACTCACCACAGCTGTTGAGGGAGAGCGTGAGGGTTTAGCGTGAGTGTATCTGGTGGCAGCGGTGGGATGCAGTGATGGGTCTAAGAGATATATGAGAATTCAACAGCATGAGTGTATTTGGTGGCCATAGTGGGATGCAGCGATGGGTACTCATATAATCTTGTTTATATTAATGTTGATAATGGCTTATCACTGCCAGACCTCTCAAGGGTAGCGTGGCCGAGCGGTCTAAGGCGCTGGTTTAAGGCACCAGTCTCTTCGGAGGCGTGGGTTCGAATCCCACCGCTGCCACTGTTTTGATAAGCAGCCTTGCTGAGAACCACCCTAGGAATAAATGTCTCGAAATCTAGTGTGGAGGATAAGTGTAAAGGCAGAGTGTAGAGGGTGAGTGTAAAGGCAGAGTGTGGAAGCAAAGTGTGAGTGTTTAGCGTGAGAGCATTTGGTGGCAGCGGTAGGATGCAGTGATGGGTACTCATATAACTTTCTTATTTCTTTTTGACAGTTAAAGTAATGATATCACAGCATTTATAATAGTACTGGTAAACAAGGAGAACGTGCAGGTACAACTATCAGAACGCACTACAGAAGATCTATGAAAATAACAACACTATTGAATCTACAGAAGCGAAGACCAAGACACCATACAAAATACTTACTGTGGGCATACATCATGGAGGTAATGTAGGGCGGGACGCAGGGGAAGTGTCCATAGTTGCCCAGAACCGTCATGAAGAACCCTGGAACCTTGAGAACCACGAGGAAGACGAGGAGAGTGGATGCCTTGCGCTGTTGGGGAGAAAGTAGGAGAGTGAGAGAATAAGACAGAGTGAATGAGAAAAGGATGAACGCTCTCTCTCTCTCTCGTAAATATTTCTCTTCATTATATGTATAAATATGTATTAAAGACTTCTTGTGCTTAGTTTACACACACACACACACACACACACACACACACACACACACACACACACATGGAGTTACCTTATAGTTGAAGGGCTGCAGAACATCCCCGACCAGCCTCATGAGCACTGCCAGGGCGTAGATGGCACAGATGAAGGACACAGCGTTGAAAAGATCCAGCACCAGGTAGGCGTAACTGAAGTAGACCTGTGGGGAGGAGGACAGGTGAGTGAAGGTCTGGTGGTGGTGGTGGTGGTGGTGGTGGTGGTGTGGTGTTTTGTTGCTCTTCTTGTTTTGGTTGTTGTCTTCTATTTTTTTCTTTATCTCCTTTTCTTCTACTTTTTATTTTTCTTCTTGTTTTTGTTATTATCAGTTGTAGTAGTAGTAGTAGTAGTAGTAGTAGTAGTAGTAATAATGATAGTAGTATTTTTTATCTTTTTCCTCCTCCTCCTCCTCCCCTCCTTCTTCTTCTTCTTCTTCACCACCATCATCATTATCATCATCATTATCGTCTTCTTCTTCTTCTTCTTCTTCTTTTTCTTCCTTACTTTCCTCATCCTCTTCTTACCACCACCACCACCACCACCACCACCACCAAAAATCACCACCTAAACATCACAACCTCCCCATTTCCCTCTCACCACCACTACACTACACACCACCACCACTCTACCACCACCACCACCACTCACCAGCCCCATGGAGTCACTCTCTGCCCTGGTCCAGTACATCTCGAAGAAGAAGTAGATGGTTTGAGAATAGGGAAGCTGCCACAACATCCACTTTACAAATCGTAGGCGTACTCTGGGGAAAAGGAGATAGATAGAGAGATGGATAGACACACACACACACACACACACACACCCTCTTCTTCTATCTCCTCCTCCTTTTCCTCCATCTCCTTCATCACGTTTCTTTCCACCTTCCTCCTTCTTTCTTCCCTTCGTATATTTCCTCCAATTAATATAGACAGGTAAATAGATAGATAGATAGATAGATAGATAGATAAACCAGTGAAGAAGGTAATGTTAATATCAGTTATGAGAGAAGGAATATAGATTGACAGAGAACAGAGGGAAAAGGCGAGGGAATAGATATATAAAATAGATAGACAGAAAGGTAAATAGACAAAGGAACCAGTAAAGAATCCAGTCACGGGGAGGAGTGATGGGTAAACAGAGAATAAGATGGAAAGAAGTGGTGAAGGTGACATGAATAATAGAGTAATAGAAGACCACGTAATGAGTAGAAACAGATGGGGAAAAAAAGGTCAACTCGAGTGCCTGACCTTACTACACAATTTGAGTAAGGTCGTATGTAGCAGAATAGATGGATAAATAGACAGTCTGTGGTGAACTTAGACACACAAATTTGAGAACTATATAGTAAAAATTTGGTCCAGGTTTTCCTCTGCTAATAGATAGATAGATAGATAGATAGATAGATAAGATGGGTAGATAAGTAAATAGATTCTTGTGAGCTTATTAGGAATCTGAGAACTAGTGAATTTTAAGCTTATTTTTTCCCTTTGCTAACACTAATAGATTAAAAATAGATAAGTAAAGAAAATAAGTAGATAGATAAATAGATAAATAGGTAAACAGACCCCAGTGGACTTTAGAAACATAATAAACTTGAGAATTATTGGCATTTTAGCTCATGAGAAGTAGATAGATGAAGTAAGTAAATAGATAGATAGATAAATAGATAAATAAATAGACAAATAGATAAGTTAACAAATGAATAGACAAACACACCTGAGATATATGGCAACTTTTAGACCTAGTTACATTTACGGCCCATTTTTCCTTGCTTCCACTAAATAAACAAACAAACAAACAGAGAAATAAATAAAACAAATCAATTTCTACCCCATATCATTCACTATTTATTTTTGAGCCTAAAAGAGAGAGAAAAAAAGTAGTATTTATTTAATGTTACTTTAATTTCTCCTTCCTCCTCCTCCTCCTTCTCCTCCTCCTCTTCCTCTTCTCAGGCAGAAATGTTACCTAATCTTAAGTTTCCATGGCAACGGAGAGAGAGAGAGAGAGAGAGAGAGAGAGAGAGAGAGAGAGAGAGAGAGAGAGAGAGAGAGAGAGAGAGAGAGAGAGAGAGAGGAACTGGGAAGAGAAATGGAGCGCAGACGAGGGGATATGTAATTGTCTGAGAGAGAGAGAGAGAGAGAGAGAGAGAGAGAGAGAGAGAGAGAGAGAGAGAGAGAGAAAAAATAAAGAAGCCTTATGAATATATTGAACATTACTATCACACACACACACACACACACACACACACACACACACACACCTCCCTCTTCTTCCTCCTCCTCCTTCATCTCATTTCTTTCCATCCTCTTCCTCCTTCTTTCTTTCCTTCTTCCTTTATTTTCTCCAATAAATCTAATTCTCGTCTTTCCTTCCTTTCTTCTTTCCTTCCTTCCTTCATTCCTTCCTTCCTTCCTTCCTCTTTCAACTTCTATATTTCCGTGTTTTCTGCGTTGTATTGGACTCTCTCTCTCTCTCTCTCTCTCTCTCTCTCTCTCTCTCTCTCTCTCTCTCTCTCTCTCTCACACCTTTTTGTCTTCCTTTCTTCTCCTCTGTATCTTTTTTTCTTTCTCTTTCACTCTCTCCTTTCTCTTCTTCACTCTTTTTCTTTTTTTCTTTTTTTTCGTCTACCTTTTCTCTCTACGTATTCTTTGTCTATGTCTGACTCAGATCCCATCATTAACCCCTTCAGTACCATGACGTGTTTCTATATTCACTCTGCTTACTATTTGGTGATTTTATACAGCTTCAGAAACTCATGTGGGGAATTAAAATAGTGAAGACTCTGGCCCATTAATCTTCTAACCACCATAGACCCTTCCTAATGTCAATAAAATGGTCTAATCGTACACAAATCTAAAGGTAAAAATGTGTCCCAGTACTGAAGGATTAATTCATCTTTTTTTTCTTTTATTTAAGCATTATTATACTTCAGCTTGGTTTTTTTACAGGTTAAAAGTGTATTATGAGTACATCCCTCCTCCCTCCCTCTCTCTCTCTCTCTCTCTCTCTCTCTCTCTCTCTCTCTCTCTCTCTCACTTGGTCACGTGGGGGCTGGGGGCGCGGCAGAAGCTGGGACACACACTGAAGAAGGAGCCGCTCAGTTTAGCCAGCATTGCCTTTTCGCAGCCAAACATTTCCACCGTCAGATCTGTGAAGTGACTGATGCCTAGGGAGAAGAAACTGTGGAGGAGGAGGAGGAGGAGGAGGAAAGAGAAGAGCAGGAGGAAGATACAGATGAGAGAGAGAGAGAGAGAGAGAGAGAGAGAGAGAGAGAGAGAGAGAGAGAGAGATGGTTTGGTTTTATAGTGGTGAAGGTTTAGAAGATGAGAAATAAGGATAGAATGGGAGAAAAGAGGAGGAAAATTGAGAAGGAGGCAAGGAGGAGGAAGAGAAGAAGAAGAAGGATAAAGAGGAGGAGGAGGAGGAGGAGGAGGAATTAAATAGTAGTAGTAGTAGTAGTAGTAGTAGTAGTAGTAATGAAGTAAAAAGAGAATAAAAAGAATAAATAATGAAAAAAAATGAAAATGAGAGAGAGAGAGAGAGAGAGAGAGAGAGAGAGAGAGAGAGAGAGAGAGAGAGCAATTAATATATCGGATCGTTTCATATCACATTCCAAATCCTTAAAAACAAAAAAAGTATATATATATTTCACCACCACCACCACCACCGTGATCACTATCAGCATCACCACCACCACCACCACCACCACCACTACGTACACAATTTTCACAGCCAGGCAAATGTTGTAGGACCGTGGTACAACTAGTGCCAGCAGGGACATAAGGGCGCCCATCTGAAAGGGGAAGAAGTTAATGATATAATATTAGAAGTACGGTTAGGCTGCTACTACTACTACTACTACTACTACTACTACTACTATTACTACTACTACTACTATTACTACTACTACTACTACTGTTGCTATGTTTGTAAAGTTAAGTTTTTTTTATGTTTCGTTTTATTTTCTCCCTTATCGTCTTAATTATTGTTATTGTTTATTACATTTTCATCCGTTGTGTTTTTAATAGGCTGTTGCATCCTAATAGTTGATGTGTATAATAAGTGAGGCCTTGTAGTTTATTTCTTAGTGTATTTAAGATTACATTATTAATTCAGATAACGATTCATAAGGATTACTATTTTATTTGTTATTGAAGTCGAGATAATGCAGATATTCATTTGACTATTTCCCCTCTTTCATTATTTCAGTTGTTGAAAGGAGTGCATAGTGCATTGTATTACTTTAAAATTTGCTATATTAATTAAAATGATACTTAATTCTACTACCATTATATCATGAAATTCCCCCATTTAATATTACATAGTGTCTCGTTTAACTTTTCCTTTCGTGTTTTGTTACGTAAAAATTAAATAGACGCTTTAGTAAATTACAAAATAAATAATGATCTTCAATATTAATCGAAGTATTATATCATAAACATTTATTATTTAAAACCACCGAAATTTAATTAGTTTTTAAAGTTTTGAATTGACTTTTTCCCGCTATTTTGTTCAGTTGCCATCTCTCTCCAGTGTACCTTCCTCTGTGGCTCGGGTGGGTTGTACGTTTGTGTGTGTTGTA
>NC_059266.1:6380538-6403038 GCF_017591435.1 Portunus trituberculatus | reverse complement strand
TTAGGGTGATCTGTCTCCTGTTGATTAGATTTCAGTGGTGGTTTGTGGTGCTGGATTCCCCATAAGGGTGTTGTGTAAAGGATTGGATAAGTTTTAAGGGGTTTGAGGTGGTGTGGTGTTGTGTTGTGGTGTGTTGTGTTGTGGTGTTTGGTGGTGTTCTGGTGTTTTATTTTAGTTTTTGTTAATTAATTATTTATTTTTTTAATAGTGGTGTTTGAATGTAAATTTAGAGTTTTTTTTACACACACACACACACACACACACACACACACACACACACACACTGCGCTCCCTCACGTTCACCTATTCTTACGTATGCAAACTTCATACGTACACGCTCCTTACATAAAGATACACACACACACACACACACACACACACACACACACACACACACACACACACACACACACACACAGCATAAATAAAGACAGTAGGTTGCATCTTTATACTCTCTCTCTCTCTCTCTCTCTCTCTCTCTCTCTCTCTCTCTCTCTCTCTCTCTCTCTCTCTCTCTCTCTCTCTCTCTCTCTCTGTTTTTATACTAATTTAACCTTTCCTGCTGCTGCTTCTATACTACTACTACTACTACTACTACTACTACTACTACTACTACTACTACTACTACTACTTACCTTGCATATACTCCTCTTGGGTGGGCAGGTAACCAGACTCACACGCAGCATTGGGTTCCAGTAAGGTTAGAAAGTCACCCATCTATAATAATAATAATAATAATAATAATAATAATAATAATAATAATAATGGTAGTTTGATATTCTTGGTGACTATTTTCTGTACTGTATGAATGAATGAGTGAATAAGTGAATTGTATTATTATTATTTATTTATGTAAGAGAGGAAGACTGGCCGGGGGCACTAAAATTATAAAGAAAAAAAAAAAGGTCCACTCAGTCGCCAGTCCCCTTACGGAGCCGATAGAATTAGCTAAAGGACAGGGAGTAAAGTGTATTAAGTTATTGATGATAGGTGTGAAAAAATACGTGAATAAGTGGAGGAATAAGTGGATGAATGAATAAATGGATAAATAAATGAATGAATGAATGAAATGTGTAAAGAATGAAAGGGAAACGAGAAGGGAAGAATTGAAATGAAAAACTTGTATTTCTAATGGTTGATGAAGTGAACACCTACACACACACACCCCACTCCCACTCCCACTCCCACTCCCTCTCTCTCTCTCTCTCTCTCTCTCTCTCTCTCTCTCTCTCTCTCTCTCTCTCTCTCTCTCTCTCTCTCTCTCTCTCTCTCTCTCTCCACTAGTTAGTCACCAATACAAAATGTGACTGGTATTTGGGAAACTGACCGTGAACTTTCTCATTTTCTTTCACAATTCTTGACATTAAAGTTTAAAGCTATCTCTCTTCCTCGTCGGCTAGCTAACTCACTCTCTCTCTCTCTCTCTCTCTCTCTCTCTCTCTCTCTCTCTCTCTCTCTCTCTCTCTCTCTCTCATGAAAGTAAAAGAAAAGTAATAGAAAACGGTATGTGTGTTCATTACTTCCCAGTTAAATAATAATAATAAATAAAAAAAGAAAACGAGGTGTGACATTTTCTTTTTAAGGTAAACTGGGGTACTTATCAATCTCCTTCATGAATTACGGTTCCTTATGTTAATCAGGCAAATCTTTCTTCCTATAATGATAATGATGATAAGAAATGACAAAGTGAACGGGGAATGTATGTCAATTTGCATGGTAAACTATTGTAGCCATGTTGAAAAAGTTAGTAAAATGTATAACTTTCTTTTAATTCACTACTTTTCATTGGTACATTTCATATTAATTTCTTAAACTAATAAGGGAATATTAGGAAAAGAGAAAGAAAACGGGGGTATACATTATGAATTTCCATGGTAATCTATAGTAAATATTTTGAAAGGTCAGTGAATATCTATAACTTTCTTTTAATTCACTACTTTTTATTCATATATTCTATTTTCACATAAACTAATAACCGAAGATTGGAAAAAATGAAAGGAAAACGGAGGTATACATATAGATTTTCATGGTAAACTGTAGTAATCGTGTTGAAAGGTCAGTGAATATCTGTAACTTTCTTTCAATTCACTACTTGTCATTCATACATTTAATTTTCACGTCTTAAACTAATAAACGAAGATTAGAAAAAAGATAAAGAAAACGTAGGTATCAAAATTTCCAGGACAAACCACAGTACTCATTGAAAAGTGAAAAATTGATCACTTTCTTGAATTAACACATTTTCATTCATATCTGGCTAGTGTTTTCTTTTTTGTAGGTATTCCTGTTCTTTTCCTCATTTTTTAAACTACTGTGATATTTTTAAAGTCATGAACAATGAATGACTATTTAATTTACACTTTTCCATTCATTTATTCACTTATATATTTAGTAATTCTTGTTTATTTTTCTATTTCCTTTTTTTCTTTCAAACTCCTACAACTATAAAACTTTTCATTCCTCCTTCTTCATTTATTTTTCTATTTCCTTTTTAATTGATTTTTCTTTATTTCTCTTTCAATCTCCTACAACCGTTTCAGAAATTTCATTCATTCATTCATTCGTTCATTTTACTCACCTTGACTGATTTTCCTTCCTTCTCTCTTTTTAGAAATAACTCACTGTAGAATTAGAGATAGAGAAAAACATAGAGAGAGAAAACATGAACACACACCCCCATTCACTGCCCTGTTAATACTGACCCTTCTCCATTGTCCCTCAGACTCCCTCTCCATCTCCTCTCCTCTCTCTAACAACAGTGACGTCACCAAGCCCCGCCCACTGCCCCGTGACGTCACTGTGTTAGCCCTGCCCACTGCCCTTGACGTCATTGCTTCCCTAACCAATCAGAGTGGAGAGAACTGTAGCGAGGTGGAATGTGTGTGTGTGTGTGTGTGTGTGTGTGTGTGTGTGTGTGTGTGTGTATTATTTTGCTATTATGTCGTTTTTTGTGTGAGTTTTTGGTAGGTGAAGGGTTGTGTGTGTGTGTGTTATTCACCACCACGTCTACTCGTCACCCAACCAGTCTTTCCCCTACGGACAGAGCTCAGAACTCGTAGTGACCGATAATCAGGTAAGACTGAAACCACAACACACTCCACACACCGGGACAGCGAGGCCACAACCCCTCCAGTTACATCCCGTACCTATTTACTGCTAGGTTAACACATCCTACACATTAAGAGGCTTGCCCATTTGCCTCGCCGCTTTCCGGGACTCGAACCCGGACCCTCTCGATTGTGAGTCGAGCGTGCTAACCACTACACTACGCGGTGTGTGTGTGTGTGTGTGTGTAATAATAATAAACGGTTTATTAGTTAGGCAATGTAAAAAATTACACTGAAAATGTACAGGGGGGGACATTACCACAATGAACTAAAAATGCTTAACCTAACTATGGATGTGTGTGTGTGTGTGTGTGTGTGTGTGTGTGTGTGTGTGTGTGTGTGTGTTCCACAGTCTGTCTGTCTGGTCTGGTCTGGTCTGGTCATGAGTGTGTGTGTGTGTTTGTGTGTGTGTATATGGGTGAGTGAGTGGGTGTGTGGGAGGAGGAGCGTGCGTGTGCGTGCGTGCGTGCGTGCAATTAGTCTGCCCGTAACTAACAAAAGTCAAGGCCACACACACACACACACACACACACACACACACACACACACACACACACACACACACACACACACACACCATGAATCACAAATTACTCAAACGCAACACAATCTGCAAATTAAAACAGTGCTCCCTTCAAAATAAAAGAGAAAACGAAGTGAAAAGAAAGAAAATGGGAAATAGGTGGAGTTATTTCTCGCCACTTTCCTTTCTTTTTCTTTTGTTGAGTTTCTAATACCAGGTGAAAGTAAGAGGTATAAGGTGGGCAGGTATAAGGCGGAAGGAAGTGGATTCAGGTGTGGTGTCATGTGGATGTGGTGCCATGCAATGTGGATGTGGATAACTTTCTATCGCCACCACCACCAGTATGCACCAGTAGTAGTAGTAGTGGTAGTGGTGGGGGGGTGGTAGTTGCAGTGGTTTTAGTGGTGGTGGTGGTGGTAGTAGTAGTAGTAGTAGTAGTAGTAGTAGTAGTAGTAGTAGTAGTAGTAGTAGTAGTAGTAGTAGTAGTAGTAGTAGTAATAGTAGTAGTAGTAGTAGTAGACAGTTTTCAAGGGAGTTTTTTTTCTACTTTTCAATCAGGAAACCTCCTTACAATGTTGTGTGTGTGTGTGTGTGTGTGTGTGTGTGTGTGTGTGTGTGTGTGTGTGTGTGTGTGTGTGTGCGTTCGTGTGTGTGTTCAAAAATGATGTATTGGGATTGGAACTTTAATATAGTACAAGTAACACAGTAAACATTTTATTAGTAAATATATCAACACTGTTTTGAATAAGTTTGGTTACAAAGTATACACTGTCCTCTATAAATAAAATCATTCCTGTGTGTGTGTGTGTGTGTGTGTGTGTGTGTGTGTGTGTGTGTGTGTGTGTGTGTGTGTGTGTGTGTGTGTGTGTGTGTAATGGACATACCTATAGCCGATTTCTCTTACTTTCTTTCGTTTTGTATGCATCTCTCTCTCTCTCTCTCTCTCTCTCTCTCTCTCTCTCTCTCTCTCTCTCTCTCTCTCTCTCTCTCTCCAAAAACACCATATTTTTAAATATCACACAATCCAACAAAAAATAAACAAACAAATAAATACACGAATAGTAACACACACACACACACACACACACACACACACACACACACACACACACACACACACACACACACACACACCCATGGACAGTATGCGAGGCCAGAGAGAGAGAGGAGAGGGGAGAGGGGAGAGGGGAAAAACTGAGGGGGGAAAACTTAACATTCTCATAACAACCCAAGGAGATGTTGTTTACTGAAGTTCCCCCCACCCCCTTTCCTCCCCCCTCCATGAACTAAGCTTGTCATAGGGATGAGGGGAGGGGGGAAGGGGATTGTGGGCAGGGGGAGGGAGGAGGGAGAGGGGGCAGGTACTGGGGGTGTCTCCTGCATTCATAAGTGTTTCAGTACTACGGCTTGACTTCTTAATAAGGGCCCCGGGGTAGGAGTGTGTGTGTGTGTGTGTGTGTGTGTGTGTGTGTGTGTGTGTGTGTGTGTGTGTGTGTGTGTGTGTGTCTTACCAGTGTTTTTTTTTTCTTTATCTTTTTTTTCTTAGTTGATGTGTTTTTGTTGTTTTTGTCAGTTGTATTCTGCTGTTTTTGTCTGTTACCTCTGTGTTTATCTATTTACTCATCTATTTATTCATTTATTTTATTCATCAGTTGTATTCTGTTCTCTATTTGTCTTACCTGTGTGTTTATTTATCTACTTATCAATTTATTCATTTATTTAATTCATTTACTCATTTTTTTGTGTGTGTTACTTTTGCTCTGTTACTTATTACCAAGGGTGTGTTTTGGTGGCTAGACGGTGTTTAAGATGGAGATTTGACCCCTTCAATACCAATGACATATCCCTATCCATACTTCTTACTGTGGCCATTAACCTTCTGACCTCCATAGACCCTTCCTAATGTCAATAAAATGGTCTAATCGTGCTCAAAACTCAAGGTAGAAATGCGTCCCAGTACCGAAGGAGTTCAGAGAGTAGACGGAAGGGCATTTCAAGAACTAGCGTTTTTGTGTTTCCTGGTTGTTTTGGTGTGTTTTGATATGTTTTGATGTGTGTGTGTTTGTTTTGATGTGTTGTGATGTGTGTGTGTTTGTTTTGATGTGTTGTGATGTGTGTGTGTTTGTTTTGATGTGTTTTGATGTGTGTGTGTGTTTGTTTTGATGTGTGTGTGTGTTTGTTTTGATGTGTTTTGATGTGTGTGTGTTTGTTTTGATGTGTTGTGATGTGTGTGTGTGTGTGTTTTTTCTGGAGTTTGATGGATGTTACTCTGGTTTCTTAGGCTCCTTTTGTGTTTCTCATGGAGGTTTTGGAAGTCTCTCTCTCTCTCTCTCTCTCTCTCTCTCTCTCTCTCTCTCTCTCTCTCTCTCTCTCTCTCTCTCTCTCTCTCTCTCTCTCTCTCTCTCTCTCTCTCTCTCTCTCTCTCTCTCTCTCTCATCAATTTTAT
Source organism: Portunus trituberculatus (assembly GCF_017591435.1). NCBI lineage: Eukaryota > Metazoa > Arthropoda > Malacostraca > Decapoda > Portunidae > Portunus > Portunus trituberculatus. The sequence goes on along the minus strand of NC_059266.1, from coordinate 6,396,962 downwards.
CACTTCCTTCTCTTCATTCTACATTTATCATCATCTTTTCCTTATCACTCTATACATTCTACTCACACTCCACTTTCTCTCCGTCCCTCCTCTCTACTTCCTTATGTTCCTCCTTCCCTCCCTTCCCTTTCCTCCACCCAGACACCCTCCACTCTCTCTCTCTCTCTCTCTCTCTCTCTCTCTCTCTCTCTCTCTCTCTCTCTCTCTCTCTCTCTCTCTCTCTCTCTCTCTCTCTCTCTCTCTCTCCATCTATTTATCGTAAGAAGAGGCTAAATAAAACTAAATAACTACAAAAATGAAAAAAAAAAAAAAATTGGCGATATTGAGACTCAGAAGCAAGATTAAGATTAAGATTAAGGAATGGCGTCAACTTAGGATCCGATCTCAGTTGTTGTAGTATCCGATTCCTTATCCACCACGGGAAGGGGATCCGATCCTCCATCTTCCTTGGCCCTGGTCTGTAGCTGGAGGTTCGTGTAGGTTCGCCAGGTGTACACGCCAATCACCAGCATCACTACCAGGTACAGGGAGTTTTCCAGGACTGGTGAGGGAGACAGAGGTTATGATACAGTTAAAAGGGATTAGGAGGCAGGCAAGAGGGATTAGGTGACAAATAAAGGCGATTAGGTGACAGGTAATGGTGATTAGGTGACAGGTAAAGGTAGATAAGTGATTAGAAGACAGGTGAAGGTGATTGGGTGATTGGAAGAAAGGTAAAAGTGATTGAGGTAAAAAGTTAATAGACAGGTACAAGTAGACAAAGGTGATTAGAAGACAGGTAAAGGTGATTAGGTGATTAGGAGACAGGTGAAAGTGATTGGAAGGCAAGTAAAGCCGATTGGGAAACAGGTAAAGGTGATTGGAGGACAGTTAAAGGTGCTGAAGATACAGGTAAAGGTGATTAGGTGACAGGTAAAGGTGATTAGGAGACAGGTAAAGGTGATTAGGTGATTGGGAGACATTTAAAGGTGATTAGATAGATAAAAGTTAGGAAGTAAGGAACGATTAAAGGAAAGCCAGTTACGTAAGAGAGAGAGAGAGAGAGAGAGAGAGAGAGAGAGAGAGAGAGCCCACCACTTTACAGAAAACGAAGGGCAGGTGTAGTGCCCTTCAACAAAAAACGAGGTAGTAGGAGTACTTGAAACTTTCTTCCTCCTCCTCCTCCTCCTCCTCCTGACTCATTAAATTAAAGAGTCAAGTGAAAAGGAGATTACGTAAATAGAAAGGCCACGCTATTTAACAGAAAACGGAGGAGAGGTTTCTAGTACACTCCTCTTCCTCCTCCTCCTCCTCCTCCTCCTCCTCCTGAAGAAGACTCACTCTGCCTGACGACCTTAGAGGAGATGTGCGGGGAGTGGCATGGGAAGACGGAGGCGGCGGAGAGGATGTCCATAATGATACTTTGGCCTTGGGTCACCAACACCAGCACCTTCAAAGAAAACGACTTTCTCTGCGGGTTTTAAAGGGAGACACGTAAAAATGTGGAAGAAAACGTGGATTAGTGGGTACTGTATTTTGTATTTTTTTTTTTTGTGATATTGGACTGAAATGTGTTGATTTTTTTCTTTTCTTTTAGATTTGAAGTTGAAAGTGTCACTACTACTACTACTACTACTACTACTACTACTACTACTACTACTACTACTACTACTACTACTACCACATCTCACCTGGTATCCGTAGTGTTCGAGGGCGGTGCGGCAGAGGGCGACAGCAATATTCATTCCATATACACCCAACATTATTGTGAGGAAGCTCAGAGCAGCCACCCACACCATGGTGAAGTGCCTGCCCACCTGAGAGAGAGAGAGAGAGAGAGAGAGAGAGAGAGAGAGAGAGAGAGAGAGGTTAATTTGACTTCGATATTACACGTAGATTAGATAATGTTGTTAGATTGATATAGTTCCTTAGATTCTTTTTATGTAAGAGGGGAAATTATCCAAAAGCAACAGAAAATATAAGAAAAGGCCCACTTAGTTGCCAGCCCCCTTGCAGGCTAGAGTCAGCTGAAAGAAAGGAAAAATGTTATAAGCTAGTCTGGTTAAGTAAGGTTAGGTTAGGTCGGAATAAGTTGAGTCAGGTGAAGTTAGGTCAGGTCAAATTAGTGGATTTGTGTTTGATTAGGTGAGTTAAGTATGGTTAGGTTAGATTGGGTTAGATAAGCTAAGTAAGGTCAGTGGAGGTGAGGTGAGGTGAAGTGAGATGAAGTGAAGTGAGGGTAGGTGTGGACAGATGAGGTGAGGTGAGGTGAAGTGAGGGTAGGTGGGGACATGTGAGGTGACGTGAAGTGAGGGTAGGTGTGGACAGATGAGGTGAGGTGAGGTGAGAGCAGGTGCGGACAAGGTGTGGTGACGTGAGGTGTGGACAGGTGGGGACAAGGTGTGGTGAAGTGAGGCGAGAGCAGGTGTGGGCAGGTAACATGAGGCGATGGCAGGTGTGGACAGGTGAGGTGGGGGCGGCGCTCACCCTGCCGTAGTGGTCTGTGCTGGCGATGGTCCAGACGATGCGCACCACGAAACACACCAGCTGTGTGTAGGGCAGCAGCCACAGCGCCCTCTGCACCCACCGCAGCCGCGTCCTGCAGGAGGCCGCGGAGGAAAGGACAGGATAGGAAAACACGGAAAACAGTAACAGAAAAAAGTAACACCAAGGAAAGTAGGATAGAAAACAGTGAAAATAGTAACATTATAAAAGATAAAGGGAAAAGAGTAACAACAAGGAAAAAGAATAAGAAATTGTTGAATGTTTTTGCTTCTATTTCTGACCTAACCTAACCTAATCTAATTTAACCTGACATAACCTATCCTAATCTAGTCTAACCAAATCAAACCACTGTCACTTTCCTCTAAACAAAATCACTACCATTACTTTCCCGTTGCAACCTTTCTTTCACCTCTCTCCCTCACCTCTCCCAGTTCTCCCACACTCAATTAGTCACAGCAGGGGAGAGGAGACACAGACAGCAACAATAGACAACCCCAAAAGTGAGAATAAACTACTTAACATGACCCAGCACTCTATCACCTCTCCCAGCTCTCCCACACATCTCCCACACTCACTTGGTCACAGCAGGCGAGGAAGACACAGACAGCAACAGCACACAGGCCCAACAGTAAGAATAAAGTACTTAACATCACCTATCACTTCTCACACCTGTCCAAGCTCTCCCACATCTCTCTCACACTCACTTGGTCACAGCAGGGGAAGGGAGACACAGGCAGCAACAGCAGATAGGCCCAACTGAGAGAGTGAAGTGTTTGTCACTGAATTCTGCTGCCATTTGATCCTCGCTCTCAAACATAGCCGTGGTGAGCTCCATAAAGTGACTCATTGCCAGCGACAGGTACCTTGGTGAACAGACAAAGGAATTATGGTCTGTCTTATTTATTTTATACCATGTGGGCTTTTCACGGCAATCTATGGGCTAAAGGAGGTACTTTTTTGGGGGGTACCTCTATCTCAAAGCCCACCCGCTAGGAAGCCGTTGCCCCGAGTGAGGAAGCCCAACCTACACTCGGACCGTGGACAGGATTCGAACCCGTGCGCTTGGAGACCTTGTTTGAGTCATGTCCCCAGGGAATACCACTCTAATCAGTATTCTGCTCCTTTTTTTTTTTACACACAAATACGATTAATCCCTTTATTTCGATGACGCGTTTCCATATTAATTCTGTTTACTATTTGATGGTTTTATACAACTTCAGAATCTTACGTGGGGATTGGAAAATAGTGAAGACTGTGGCCATTAATCTTCTGACCTCTATAGATCTTTCCTAATGCAAAAAAAATGTCTAATGGTACACAAACCTCAAGGTAAAATTGTGCCCTAATACTGAAGGAATCAAAATAGTGAAGACTGGCCTTTAATCTTCAAATTCATGGTAAAATTGTGTCCAAGTATTGAATGGGTTAAAATTCAGCTAACACGAGCACTGAACCCACTATAGTCTGTGTACCCTAAATTGGCTCCTGGGTCTTGGTTTGAATGGCGGCCCAGGGAATGCTGGGTTGTCAGATGAGGCAAACCGTGAGCTGTCCTTGTTATAAGTGCGCTGAGCAACAGAAAACAAGTATTATTCGCATCAAATTTCGTTATCAGTGATCTTTAATATGTTGGAAATCCAGGAGCCATGTTAGAGTAGACAGGCTATAGAGGTGGTGTGGTGATTAAGGCAGGTGTTTACAGGTGTGGGTAGGTTTGGGTACGGGTGTGCAGGTATGTTTTGGGTGGTTAGGTGTGTGTGTGTGTGTGTGTGTGTGTGTGTGTGTGTGTGTGTGTGTGTGTGTGTGTTCATTGTTGTTGTTAGTATCATTATTATTATTATTATTATTATTATTATTATTATTATTATTATTATTATTATTCGTGGTTTGAGAGAGAGAGAGAGAGAGAGAGAGAGAGAGAGATGATTCACGTTAACTTCTCAATGGCCGGAAATGACGTAATGATTCACCACAAAACACGATAATGAGAGAGAGAGAGAGAGAGAGAGAGAGAGAGAGAGAGAGAGAGAGAGAGAGAGAGAGAGAGAGAGAGAGAGAACAGAGCAAGAAACACATTGAATACCAAACCTTCACAAAAAAAAATCCATAATCAAACCACTAATATTTCTTAAGGACACAAAGAAAACGGGATATAAAAGGAAAACGAGGCGACGCGCGGTCAATTTAAAGGCAAACAAATAAAAATCGCTATTCCTGTAGATTTTTACCTTATGGAAGTAGAAATTTGGGCGTGGGTTGTGCACTTACGTAACTCTCAAGGCGTCGCATGTGGTGTAGGCGCGCGGGATGTACAGGGACACAGCGCTCATTAGTGACAGGAACTGGGAAGAAAAAAAAAAAAGAGATAAGGATAAGATAAAGGAATTAATATAGGGATTGAATATATAATGAAAGTTAGGTTATGTTATGTTAAATAGGGTTAGATTATAATAAATAGGATTAGGTTAGGTTTAAGAGGGTTAGATTAGGTTTAATAGAGTTAGGTTAGTGTAAATATAGCGAGATGAGGGTAAAAATAGCTGGGTTAGGGTAAATAGGTGATACTTTGGTATCACCTATTTGGTATGTGTTATGTGTGTCATGAAGCTCCTTTGGTCTGTGGTCTGCGTGTCATGAAGCTCCTTTGGTATGCGATCTGCGCTTCATCTTGTGATCTACAACAGGAAAATGTACTTTTTTTTCCCTTTTTTCTCAAGAAATAAGGAAAACACTTGTCTTAGTTTGGAGAGACTGTCTTGTTTGAGAAACTGAAACATGAATGGGATGTCTGTTGGAGTGTCAAACCTCCTGTCCAGACCCAACAAGGTGGTGTGCGTACGGTACACGTGGTGCATCACACTTCACTCCGGCATAGACAACGTCTCGATATGCATTTGGACATGATCTACTGCTTATTGGCATCTGGGTATCCAAAGAACCTTCAGATATTGGCTGAAAGGTTTTACAACGAGGTCACACACGAGAGGAAGGCAGTTGTATTTAACAGTGTAGTTTGTAAGCTTTCTCTATGGAAACTCGTATCGTTATCTTGGAAACTCGTATCGTTATCATGGAAACTCGTATCGTTATCTTGGAAACTCGTATCGTTATCATGGAAACTCGTATCGTTATCGTGGAAACTCGTATCGTTATCATGGAAACTCGTATCGTTATCTTGGAAACTCGTATCGTTATCATGGAAACTCGCATCGTTATCATGGAAACTCGTATCGTTATCATGGAAACTCGTATCGTTATCATGGAAACTCGTATCGTTATCGTGGAAACTCGTATCGTTATCATGGAAACTCGTATCGTTATCATGGAAACTCGTATCGTTATCGTGGAAACTCGTATCGTTATCATGGAAACTCGTATCGTTATCTTGGAAACTCGTATCGTTATCATGGAAACTCGCATCGTTATCATGGAAACTCGTATCGTTATCATGGAAACTCGTATCGTTATCTTGGAAACTCGTATCGTTATCATGGAAACTCGCATCGTTATCATGGAAACTCACATCGTTATCATGGAAACTCGCATCGTTATCATGGAAACTCGCATCGTTATCATGGAAACTCGTATCGTTATCATGGAAACTCGTATCGTTATCATGGAAACTCGTATCGTTATCATGGAAACTCGCATCGTTATCATGGAAACTCGTATCGTTATCATGGAAACTCGCATCGTTATCATGGAAACTCGCATCGTTATCATGGAAACTCGTATCGTTATTATGGAAACTCGTATCGTTATCATGGAAACTCGCATCGTTATCATGGAAACTCGCATCGTTATCATGGAAACTCGCATCGTTATCATGGAAACTCGTATCGTTATCATGGAAACTCGTATCGTTATCATGGAAACTCGTATCGTTATCATGGAAACTCGCATCGTTATCATGGAAACTCGTATCGTTATCATGGAAACTCGCATCGTTATCATGGAAACTCGTATCGTTATCATGGAAACTCGCATCGTTATCATGGAAACTCGTATCGTTATCATGGAAACTCGTATCGTTATCATGGAAACTCGCATCGTTATCATGGAAACTCGCATCGTTATCATGGAAACTCGTATCGTTATTATGGAAACTCGTATCGTTATCATGGAAACTCGCATCGTTATCATGGAAACTCGCATCGTTATCATGGAAACTCTTATCGTTATCATGGAAACTCGCATCGTAATCGTGGAAACTCGTATCGTTATCATGGAAACTCGTATCGTTATCATGGAAACTCGTATCGTTATCATAGAAACTCGTATCGTTATCATGGAAACTCGTATCGTTATCATGGAAACTCGCATCGTAATCGTGGAAACTCGCATCGTAATCGTGAAATTTCGCATCGTTATCATGGAAACTCGTATCGTTATCATGGAAACTCGTATCGTTATCATGGAAGCTCGCATCGTTATCATGGAAACTCGTATCGTTATCATGGAAACTCGTATCGTTATCATGGAAACTCGCATCGTTGTCATGGAAACTCGCATCGTAATCATGGAAACTCGTATCGTTATCATGGAAACTCGCATCGTTATCATGGAAACTCGCATCGTTATCATAGAAACTCGTATCGTAATCGTAGAAACTCGCATCGTAATCGTGAAATTTCGCATCGTTATCATGGAAACTCGTATCGTTATCATGGAAACTCGTATCGTTATCATGGAAACTCGTATCGTTATCATGGAAACTCGCATCGTAATCGTGAAATTTCGCATCGTTATCATGGAAACTGGCATCGTAATCGTGGAAACTCGCATCGTTATCATGGAAACTTGCATCGTTATCGTGGAAACTGGCATCGTTATCATGGAAACTCGCATCGTAATCGTGGAAACTTGTATTGTAATTGTGTAAACTCGCATCGTTATATCCGTCACGCGCGGCATAATCATCGTTATTTATTTATTTATTTATTTATTTAAACTCAATTTCCTTATTTGGGTTTACATAGTACATTACTGAGGTAACATATCCAGCAGTACAAGGCCTCTGTGATAAAAGTCCACCACAGCTCAACACTTTTTCTAATACATATAGTGTCATTTCAGGAGACGAAGTAGCTACATACTTTTCCACACCAATATGAAACAGTGTTACAATTTCTTAATATTTCACATTTCATTTGCAAGACGCACTGAGAACCTTTCCATTGGCGCGGTGATGTAGTTGTGATAGTATTCGTAATGTATTGCCTCTGCCTCTAAGTATAAGGTTTGACTTCCTCTGTGTTTCATCGCTATTGATGTGTTTATTGTTATTGTTGTCACTATTATCTTTATTAACTTTATTCTTAATCAATGCATGTATATATGGAATACTTTATTTAGGATATAGTGAATAAATGAAACATGTAGATCGCACACCAAAGTAGAATTTGACTGTGGTAGATCACGTTGGCTGTGGTGATCACATACCATAGTAGTACCGGGTTAGGGTAAATATAGCTGGGTTAGGGTAAATATTGCTAGGTTAGGATAAATATAGCTACGTTAGGATAGGTATGGCTAAGTTAAGTTAGGTTAAGTTAGGCTACATTAGGTATATAAAAAAGAATCGTAAAATAGTAAAGTCACCCTTGTAATTAAAAAAAAAAAAGAATGGGAAGAGTGTGTGTGCATACCGGGCAGGCCATGGTGATCCAGAGCACGTGTTTTCTGAAGGCCTCATGTACGTGGAGCCGCGCGTGATGCACCTGCACGCCGTACAGTGCATACAGCAGCAGGTGACGCACGCCCCCACCTCCAGCAGCACCGTGTTGTAGATACCCATGGCTGACAGAAAACGGCAGGTGCAACAGAAAATGGAGGTGGTCTTTAATTATTTTAGGGATAACTGTCTTGTTTTATTTCATTTTTTTTTTTTTGTTCTTGTATGTCTGATTGTTGTTGTTGTTGTTGTTGTTGTTGTTGTTGTTGTGGTCTTTCTATACAAGAACAGCAATAACTACAACAATAACAACAACAACAGCTACTACTACTACTACTACTACTACTACTACTACTACTACTACTACTACTACTACTACTACTACTACTACCTTCGCTGTATTCCTCTAAAGATGGGACGTAATTATCAGCACAGGTAACATCGAGACCACCTGATTCATTAGCGTCACCTGTTCCGTTGCCCTCTGTCACACCTGTACAGAGAGAGAGAGAGAGAGAGAGAGAGAGAGAGAGAGAGAGAGAGTACATAGATTAATAGGTAGATTGAAAAAAGAGGAAACATTAATAGAATAGAAGTAAACAATATAATTCTCTCTCTCTCTCTCTCTCTCTCTCTCTCTCTCTCTCTCTCTCTCTCTCTCTCTCTCTCTCTCTCTGGAACACACCTGAGTCACCACCTGCTCACTTTAATTACACAATGCAAGGCTAAAGGCAATTCTCTTTCCCCCTCTTAGTGTTACTGTTGCCATTGTTTCCTTTTTTTCCTACGTTTTTTCCCTTCCTTTTTATTATTTTCCTGCTTTTATTTCCTCATTTCTTTTTATTGTTTTTTTTTATTTTCTTTTTCTTCTTCCTCTTTTATTCTTTTCCTGTTTTATTTCCCTCTTTCTCTTTTATTCTTATTTTTTTGTTCTTTTTCCTCTTCCTCTTTTATTCTTTTCCTGTTTTTATTTTCCACTTTTCTCTTTGTTCTTGTTCTTTCTTTTTCTTTTTCCCTTTTTATTCTTTTCCTGTCTTTATTTTCCCACTTTTTCTTTATTCTTATTTTTCTTTTCTATTTCTTCTTTTCTTTATTTTCCTGTTTTATTTTCACGTTTTCTCTTTTTCTTTTTTTCCTCTTCCTCTTTATTCTTTTCTGTTTTCTTTCACCTTTCTTTATTTTTTTTTGGGGGTGGGGATATGGTTCCCTGCTTTTTTTTTTTTTTTTTTTTTTTTTTTTCTTGTGCTTCTCGTTTTCTTTTCTTTTCCTTTTTCTTCTTTTTTTCTCGTTTTTTTTAATCATGTTTTTTTTCTATTTTCTTTTTCGTGAAGTGTTATTGTTTTGGTTTCTTCTCTTTGTTTTTGGTTTTTTTTTGTGACTATCACACACACACACACACACACACACACACACACACACACACACACACACACACACACACACACACACACACACACACACACACACACACACACACACAGCTTGGAAGAAGGAGCTTAGGAGAGAGAGAGAGAGAGAGAGAGAGAGAGAGAGAGAGAGAGAGAGAGATTAACTGTGAAGGAAAGGGAAGAGATAAATAATGAAACTACGAGAGAGAGAGAGAGAGAGAGAGAGAGAGAGAGAGAGAGAGAGAGAGAGAAGAGAAGAGTTATGAAGAAATAGGAAGATTGAAACATAAATATACAAGAATTAAGAAAGAATAGGAAGAATTACGAAGAGAGAGAAAGGACACACACACACACACACACACACACACACACACACACACACACACACACACACACACACACACACACACACACACACACAGCTTACCTTCACTCAACACACGCTGCATGTTTCCTCACGCTTCTCTCCCTGCAGGAAACAAGAGAATCAGGCTGTATTTCCCAACACTACCATGCATGGGGGGGAAACTTGATTAATAGTATGGAAGGAAGGAGGAAAAAAAAAATAAGAGATGAATGGAGAATCTTTAATAGTCTGCCCTCTCTTCATCTCCGTTTTCTTTTTATTTTTTTTATTAATTTTTGGTTTATGTATCTATTTGTTTATTCATTTATTGTATGTATTGTATATCTATTTCTATTTTTTTTTTCTTTTATATATCTTTATTTCTTCATTTATTTTATTCTATTGTATTTCTCTATTCATTCTATTCTTTATTTCATTTATTTCTCCTGTTTTACTTATACCATCTATTACATTTCATCTACTCTTTCTATATTTATTTCTTTCATTCGTATTTTCATTTCTTTTTATTTAGTTAGTTTTATTTTTTACCTTCACTCACCTGTAATGAAAAAACCAACAACAAACACGTTAAAATGAATCAAAATAGAAGAGATGAGAAGTTTATTTAATTTTCTCCCATTTTCTGTATCCCGTTTCGTATCTCTGACCTGTGAGAAGTCAATAAGTAAGCCAATAAACACGCCATGATTAATTAAATAGACAGGAAAAGTATTTAGGTTAGTCTCCCTTAAAATTAGTCTCCTATCCCTGTTTTCTTTGCATTAATGAGAGAGAGAGAAAAAGAAAAAAAGATAAGAAAAAAAGATAGCTCGTTTTAAATTACCATCGTGAACTGGATCTTCCCTTCCTTGTTTTCTTTTTTCTTTTTTTCTTTCTTTTCTTTCATTTTTTTTTTTTCTTGCATTGTGTTTCTTAAGTCTTCATGTAAGGTAAACAAGAACGTGAGAGTGATATAAAGAAACACGGAAGGATTCTCTCTCTTTCTCTCTCTCTCTCTCTCTCTCTCTCTCTCTCTCTCTCTCTCTCTCTCTCTCTCTCTCTCTCTCAGTAGAAAGAAAATAAAGGAAGGGAAAAATAAAATAGATTGCCATTGATTATTTTTTCCCTCTCAAATCTCAATCCGTTTTCTATTCACTTTTGTTTACATTTGTTGGGTTTAGAACGTCTCTCTCTCTCTCTCTCTCTCTCTCTCTCTCTCTCTCTCTCTCTCTCTCTCTCTCTCTCTCTCTCTCTCTCTCTCTCTCTCTCTCTCTTTCGTGGAAATTTTTTTATCATCATTTTTTCCTTCTTATTCTCTTATTTATGATTCAGCTTTTCTCTTCTTCTTCTTCCTCCTTCTCTTTCTTCTTCTTTCTTCCTCCTCTTCTCTCCTTCAAATTCTTAATCCATTTGTTTTGTTATTTCTCTTTTCTCTTCCTTCACTCATTTATTTTATTTGCTGCGATTTTTTTTTTTTTTTTTTTTTTTGTGAGCAATTCCTAAAAATTCTGGGATGGATTTTCTCCCTTCTACTTCCACCCTGTCCTGACAATTGAATAGCGTTTCTCTTGTGTCTTGGTTTAGATGCGTTGCCAATCAGGTCCTGCTGCGCCACGGTGTCCACGGTAGCGTGTTCTTTTTGAAACCACTCTATGCACTTCCATACAGAGCGATGGTGGTGTCCAACTAAATTTGAAAACTTATTGTTCCAACCCTCACAAATGATGTCGTGCCGTGTATGTCGCCTCATGTACATTGCTGATAGGAAGAAAATCCATCCCAGAATTTTTAGAAGGACTTGCTCACAATATATCGATAACCCGGACACTGCATTAATATACATCTCGTATTTTTTTTTTTTTTTTTTTTAATGTTTTAGTTTTATAATGTTTTAATATTTGTAATGTTTTAGTTTTAATGTTTTTAACTTTTCAATGTGTTAATGTTTTATAACGTTTTACTGCTTTTAACTTTGATGTTTTGCAAGAAAAATGATACTTCCTTTTGTACCAGAAGCACTGTCTTCAATCAGTTTGGCAGTCTTTAAATCGTGTACAGTAATTGTCAATTTATCTTCAAGAATGACCACTGTTACTTTTTTTCCTAAACAAGATTAGTATTGTCACTTTTTTTCTTGATACTTTATTTCCTAGCAAAAATTGTTTCTTTTTTTCCTTTGCTTTTTTTCCTGATTCTTTCCGAACACCCACTGACACGCTTTACTTCCCTCATCATGCCTTCATTTATTTATTTTATTTTATTTTATTTTTTTTCGTTTTGTATTGTGTCATAATGTTGTGGTCAGGTTAGAGTGAAGGTTAATGGAGGTGACACACGATAAGTTGTTGTGGATCTATTTAACCCCTTCATTACCATGCCACGTCTTCATATATATTTGGTGATCTTGTACAACTTCAGAAACTTATGTGGGGAGATTTAAATAGTGAAGATTCTGGCCCAATAACCTTCTGACCCCCATAAACCCTTGCTAGTGTCAATAAAATGGTTTAATGGTACACAAAGCTCAAGGTAAAAGTGTGTCCCAGTATTGAAGGGGTTAAAATAGTGAAGACTGTGGCAATTAATCTTCTGACCTCCATAAACCCTTTCTAGTCATTAGAATGGTCTAATGGTACACAAAACTCAAGGTAAAAGTGTGTCCCAGTATTGAAGGGGTTAAAATAGTGAAGACTGTAGCCATTAATCTCCTGACCTCCATAGACCCATGCTAGTGTCAAAAAAATGGTCTAATGGTACAAAACTCACGGTAAAAATGCGTCCCAGTATTGAAAGGGTTAAGAATACATTTTTTTTTCGTTTTTCTTTCTTTCTTTCTTTCTTTCTTTCTTTCTTTCTCTTACCATTTATCACTTCAACATATCCATTTACTCATTATTCCGTTTTGTATCTGTGTTAATATGAAGCGATTATTATTGCTCTCTCTCTCTCTCTCTCTCTCTCTCTCTCTCTCTCTCTCTCTCTCTCTCTCTCTCTCTCTCTCTCTCTCTCTCTCTCTCTCTCTCTCTCTCTCTCGACTTGTGACTTGCTTTCTTATTAAATACACTTATAATTATGTTATCTTATCCATCATTATGAGTCATTCTTAGTCTTGTTAAATTGTGTATTATTATTATTATTATTATTATTATTATTATTATTATTATTGTTGTTGTTGTTGTTGTTGTTGTTGTTGTTGTTATTGTTGTTTTTTCTTCTTCTTCTTCTTCTTCTTCTTCTTCTTCTTCTTCTTCTTCTTTCTTATGCATGAAGGAGATTAACCAATGGGAAAGATAATAAGTGAACAAATTGAACAAAAAACAAGGGGGAGGAAATGATGAAAAAAAAGGGAGAGAAGAGATAATAAAGAAAGAAGAGAAAATTGACATGATGAATTAGAGAAGAAAATTACATGATGACAAAAAAAAAAAAAGAAGAATAGACGAGAAAAAAGAAATAAGAGATAATTAGATGATGAAGAAAGGGAAAGAAAAATAGATGATGAAAAAAAAGAGGAGAAAAAGAGATGACGAGAAAAGAGAGAAGAGAAAATTACAAGATGAAAAGAAAAGAGAAAATTAAATGGAACAGACGAGAAAAAAACATGAAAAAACCTCAGTTAACATTTTTTCTTTTGTTTTTTTTTATGAATTACGAACAATGACGTTTTAAAATTCATCCTTCATTTTCTTCTTAGTTTTGTTTTCTTTATATTTCCTTCATTTTTCTTTTATTTCCTTTACATTCCCTTAAATTTTCTTTTCCTTCTCTTTTTCATTTATATTTTCTTCATTTTCTTTAAATTTTCTTTTTTTTTATATTTTCTTAATTTTCTTTTATTTTTCTTTCATTTTATTTATATTTCCTGAAATTTCTTTTATTTTTTTTCATATTTCCTTCATTTTCATTTCATTTTCTTTTCTTTTATTTATATTTTCATTTTCTTTATATTTATCTTTCATTTTATTTATATTTCCTTCATTTTCTTTTATTTTTCATTTTCTTTTCTGTATATTCCCTTCATTTTCTTTTATCTTTATTTCACATCTCTATTGCTCCATCATTTTCTTTTCCTCTTTTCTTTTATTCCCTTCATTTTCTTTTACTTTCCTCAACATTGCCTTAAATTTTCCTTGAATTTTGCACAGTGACGCTTACAAACACCTCTTCGACTTACCTCACTCATCAACAGGTGTCCTCGTTACCTGTTTGGCCAAGTACTGAGGTGAGCACAGGTGAACTCAGGTGAACTCAGGTAAACACAGGTGGCCTTGTTCATTAGAGGTTAGCTTATCTGAAGGTAATGAGGAGAAACTTGCATCAGAATCGTCAGGTAAGGTGAGGTCAGTGGAGAGAGAAGGAGAGGGAGAGGAGAGAGAGAGAGAGGAGAGGGAGAGAGAAAGTAAGAGCAGAAGAGGAAACTTTTGACTTGTGTATATAAAAGTGTTACATCATTGACATTCTCTCTCTCTCTCTCTCTCTCTCTCTCTCTCTCTCTCTCTCTCTCTCTCTCTCTCTCTCTCTCTCTCTCTCTCTCTCTCTCTCTCTCTCTCTCTCTCTCTCTCTCTCTCTCTCTCTCTCTCTCTCTCTCTCTCTCTCTCTCTCTCTCTCTCTCTCTCTCTCTCTCTCTCTCTCTCTCTCTCTCTCTCTCTCTCTCTCTGTGTGTGTGTGTGTGTGTGTGTGTGTGTGTGTGTGTGTGTGTGTGTGTGTGTGTGTGTGTGTGTGTGTGTGTGTGTGTGTGTGTGTGTGTGTGTGTGTGTGAAAATAAACAGTCAAAATAAAAATTACACCATCTGACACACACACACACACACACACACACACACACACACACACACACACACACACACACACCATTAAAATATCATCTTATTACACCTTTTATCATCTTCCTTCCTTCCTTCCTTCCTTCCTTCCTTCCTTCCTTCCTTCCTTCCTTCCTTCTTTCCTTCCTTTGTCTTCCTTCCTTCCTCTTCACCCAGAATAAAAACGAGGTTAGATAAATGATGATATTGCAGGCGGTGGTGGTGGTGGTGATGATGGTGGTGGTGATGGTGGTGGTGGTGATGGTGGTGGTAATAATAGTGGTGGTTTGCCTTTCCTCATTCACAGAGAGAGAGAGAGAGAGAGAGAGAGAGAGAGAGAGAGAGAGAGAGAGAGAGAGAGAGTGAGTGACCGTCGAATGCAGCAAGGAGGGTCATGAGGAGAGAGAGGAGAGGGAGAGGTGAGAGGAGAGGCAGGGAGGGACAGGGGACAGAATACTGGAATCTTGGTGTGTGTGTGTGTGTGTGTGTGTGTGTGTGTGTGTGTGTGTGTGTGTGTGTGTGTGTGTGTGTGTGTGTGTGTGTGTGTGTGTGTGTGTGTGTGTGTGTGTGTGTGTGTGTGTGTGTGTGTGTGTGTGTGTGTGTGTGTGTGTGTGTGTGTGTGTGTGTGTGTGTGTGTGTGTGTGTGTGTGAACTGACTTGAGAAGGAGAGAGAGAGAGAGAGAGAGAGAGAGAGAGAGAGAGAGAGAGAGAGAGAGAGAGAGAGAGAGTTTCCTTACTGTCCAAACCTACCTTAAAAGTCATTTGTACATACTTGTTTAGGTCTTTGTGTATTAAGTCACCTAGTTACACACACACACACACACACACACACACACACACACACACACACACACACACACTTACAGTTCCAGTTTTAATGTGTGTGTGTGTGTGTGTGTGTGTGTGTGTGTGTGTGTGTGTAAATAACAAGAAAAAAACAAGAAAAATTTAAAACAAAACCCCAAAAAGTGAAAAAAAACAGTGAAGAAAAGGAAATTATGCCCTTGTTCTTCCCAATTGAGTAACGGGGAGGAGGAGGAAGAGGAAGACGAAGAGGAGGAGGAGGTGTAGGAAGAGTGATAGGTGAGAGAGGGAGAGAGGGAGAGGCAAGGGAGCATAGGAGCATGTGAAGGTTATGGTGACAGGTGGCAAGGTCTTAGTGGGAAAAATAACCTTGATAGTGGTGGTGGTGGTGGTGGTGGTGGTGGGTGTGTCTCTGTGCTGTTGTGTGAGGTTAGGTTATTGTGGTGGTGGTGGTGGTGGTGATGGGTGGTGATGGTGATGCAATTGTTGTTTTTAATCGGTTTTCTGCTTTATTTGTTATGTTTATTTTGTTGTTTGATTTGTTTAGGAGTTGTGGAGTTGTATAGCAGCAGCAGCAGCAACAGCAGCAGCAGCAGCAACATAGTAGCAACAGCATAGTAGGGGCAGCAGCTGCAGCAGCATAGTAACAACAGCATAGTAGGGTAGCAGCAACAGCATAACAGCAGCAGCAGCATAGCAGTAGCAGTATAGCAGCAGCAGCAGCATAACAGCAGCAGTAACAGCATAACAGCACCATAGCAGCAGCAGCAACAACAGCATAGCAGCAGCAGCAGCAGCATAGCAGCAGCAGCAGCATAGCAGCAGCAGCAGTAGCAGCATAGCGACGTAGCAGCAGCAGCAGCAGCAGCAGCAGCAGCAGCATAGCAATATAGCAGCAGCAGCAGCAATATTGTTGCTACTATCAT
>NC_059266.1:6328038-6365538 GCF_017591435.1 Portunus trituberculatus | reverse complement strand
AGATAGGAGGAATATATGGAAGATGATAGGTGGAAGATAGATAGGTAGGAGAAATAGTAGAAAAAAAAAATGATAGGTGGAAAATAGGAGAAATAGTAGGATAAAAAGATCTGTAATATTTTTTTTTTCCTTTTTCTTGTTTTACTTCCATGAGACAATATTTATCTTGTTTTTTTCTTGGTTTTTCTTGTTTTAGTTTGATTAGACAATATTTTTCTTATTTTTTCCTTGTTTTTTTTACTTCATTAAGATTTGTAATATTTTTTTCTTGTTTTTTTTTCTTTTTTTTTTCTTGTTTTTCTTCCATGAGACTTGTAATACAGTTTTCTTGTTTTTTTCTCTTGTTTTTCTCTTGTTTTACTTCATTGAGAATTGTTTTACACGATTAACATGCAAGAAACACCAACTGACCTTTCTAAATATTAAAACAAAGAAAAGTAACAATGATTTTACACGTTCTTTTTTTTCTTTTCCTCTTTTCTTTTTTTTCTATTTTTAGTTATATATTCTTTTCTTTAATTTTCTTTTATTTCCTTCCTTTTTAAGTATCTTCGTTCAGCTTCCTCTTTTTCTTCTTCTTCTTCTTCTTCTTCTTCTTCTTCTTCTTCTTCTTCTTCTTCTCCTTGTGTCACGTGGTAAGAATTTTGAGTTGCATGACAAGTTTGACAGGTTTTTGTGTCTTGTCTTTTCTTCCCCTTCTACAACCCCAAGTTTTCTCTCTCTCTCTCTCTCTACAATTCCTCTCTCTCTCTCTTCTCTCTCCAACACGCACACTCACACTTTCCCTTAACGAAAGTGTAAAGACAGAAGAGCATCATCATCTAATGGAACAGGTGAAGCAAAAGAAGACTCTCAAATTAAAATTCCTCTTTATTTTTTTTTTTCGTTTTTTTTTGTGTATTATAGATGGTTAGATCTCTCTCTCTCTCTCTCTCTCTCTCTCTCTCTCTCTCTCTCTCTCTCTCTCTCTCTCTCTCTCTCTCTCTCTCTCTCTCTCTCTCTCTCTCTCTCTCTCTCTCTCTCTCTCTCTCTCTCTCTCTCTCTCTCTCTCTCTCTCTCATATTTTTTCTGCTTCGTTGGAAATGAAAGTTGTGATGTGGTGGCAGTAGTAGTAGTAGTAGTAGTAGTAGTAGTTGTAGTAGTTTTAGTAGTAGTTATTAACACACACACACACACACACACACACACACACACACACACACACACACACACACACACACACACACACACACACACACACACACACACACACACACACACACACACACTATTCACCAAGTTAGATAATATTCTCAACCTAGATAGATGAAATTAATAATAGTGATGATGCTGGTGGTGGTGGTGGTGGTGGTGGTGATGGTGGTTACAGCTGACGCCCTTCTAAGTGGTGGTGAAAGTTATTGGTGGTGATGATGATGGTGGTAATGATAATGGTGGCGACAGGTGATTAGGTAATGGTGATGATGTCATTAGTAGGAGGAGGAGGAGGAGGAATACAAAGAAAAGACAAGCATTAATAGATCTTTTGGGATGAGGAGGAGGAGGAGGAGGAGGATTAAAAGAAAGGAGAAAGAAGAGGAGGAGGAATACAAAGGAAAGGCAAGCATTAAGAGACCTTTAGGGAGGAGGAGGAGGAGGAGGAGGAGGAGGAGAAAAGATGAAGAGAATTCTGATCAATGAATGGTAATTTCCGCTCTCCTTGATAACGCCTTGACGTGGTTGCCATGAGAGAGAGAGAGAGAGAGAGAGAGAGAGAGAGAGAGAGAGAGAGAGAGAGAGAGATTGAGAGAGATTGAATTTTCTTTGTCTTCTGTTATCTTGTTTGCTTATTTCTCTGCCTTCTATTTTCCTTCTCATCTTTTATTCATTTGTTTATTTTGTTACGAGAGAGAGAGAGAGAGAGAGAGAGAGAGAGAGAGAGAGAGAGAGACAGAAACAAAACACTTATCGAAAACTTTTAAATTGGAAATGCATATATATTTATTTTTTTTTCGAGAAGTAAATTTAGAAAAGCGATAGTCACGTGATCCTTTTTCTGGGAGAAGGAAAATTGAAATATTGACGAAAAAAGGTGAAAGAAATGAAAGTAAGTCAATAATTCGGTCAGTAGAATAAAACAATTAGATGAGTACTATAAATAGATAAATAAATATATAATATGAGAGTAATTGTATAAGAAAGTAAGTAAATAAGTAAGAAGGATTAGCAGTTTATGTTGTAGTGAAGTATAAGTTGTATAAGACTCACCTGTAGTAGTAGTAGTAGTAGTAGTAGTAGTAGTGGTGGTGGTGGTGGTGGTGGTCTTTCAATAAACAATTTCTCCTCTGTTCTACTTTTCTTGTTTAATTTGTTCAATATATTTACTGTTTACACTCTCTCTCTCTCTCTCTCTCTCTCTCTCTCTCTCTCTCTCTCTCTCTCTCTCTCTCTCTCTCTCTCTCTCTCTCTCTCTCTCTCTCTCTCTCTCTCTCTCTCTCTCTCTCTCTCTCTCCAGGTAAATATTAGTTTGTTCAGGTGTTTGTTTATCATTGGTTCTTGTCACTTTCCATCGTCTTTGTTTATTCCTTCATTTATCTATTTTACAGTTATCTTCCATTCTTCCTTATTCTCACACTCCTTACTTTTTTTTCCTCACTACACTAATTTCTCCCTATTCCTTCTGTACACTCACACTAAACACTCATTTTCCTTACGTTCAGTCACCCTATCACTTTCTTTCCTTGATTATTGCCTTACACTCACGTTCCTGCCATTAAAACCCCGTACAGTCACTCTCCTTTCACTCTCCCTTCACTCTGCCTCCACACACCTTCACTCACCATCAACAATGACCCACACGCACTCTCCCTGCAGTCACCACACACGTCACTTGCCTCACCACACTTCAGATCTTTTATGTGTAACAAGGTGTACCAGAGTGGAGTGTCTGGAGGCGGGGCTGGGACGCAATCAGTTTTCTCGATCTTAAGGTCCATATTCATAAACGCTTTGCTCTCTCATCACGACTGTTTTCCAAAGCCACAGGGATGATTAGCGAGGTTTTCTAGAGTGTTTCTCCAGTAAGTATTGTACAAATCGTGTTATTCTGTCTCTAGAACCTTAAAACACCTTCATAAACGCTTTGCTCTCTCATCACGACTGTTTCCAAAGCCACAGGGATGATTAGCGAGGTTTTCTAGAGTGTTTCTCCTGTTAGTATTGTAGAAATCTTGTCACTCTGCCTCTAAAACCTTAAAAACATCTTAAAAAAAACGCTATTTTTTTTCGCCACGACTGTTTTCCAAAGCCACAGGGATGATTAGCGAGGTTTTCTAGAGTGTTTCTCCAGTTAGTATTGTAGAAATCGTGTCACTCTGCCTCTAAAACCTTAAAAACATCTTAAAAAAACGCTATTTTTTCGCCACGACTTTTTTTTTCCAAAGCCACTGAGATGATTAGCGAGGTTTTCAAGAGTGTTTCTCCAGTTAATAATGTAGAAATTTTGTGACTTTGCCTCTAGAACCGGAAAAACACCTTCAAAAACTCGTGTCAATTTAGATAAAGCCTTTTGAAATAGTGGAGGTGAAGCGCATAAGTGTTTGAGGATACAAGGCAATATGTGTGCCATTTCCTCACTTATTCCTCTCAGGTACAGGTGGAAGACGGGGTGGTGTGGTGGTAGGTGGAGGGGTGGAAGATGGAGGAGTGTGTTTGTGCAATATAGACCCAAATTCCCTTGTTATTTCTGACACTTAAGTAAAAAAAAAAAAAAAACATTAACTTTCCTTTCTCCATCTTTCCCTCCTTGAGTCAATCCCGTCTCTCAAACCTTGGCTGAAAACTCTACCTGGGATGATTCAGGGCTTGTTCCTTCCTCCCTTTTCCCTTTCCTCCCTTTCCTCCTCCCTACTCTGCCTACTTAATGTTACCTGTTGAAAAAGAGAGGAAAAGGAGGAGGAATTAAAAAGGAAAATGATAGAAAGACAGTGATATACTAAAAAATAAAGAAAAATATGATAATAGCGTGTATTTACATGGTGGTGATGATGATGATGGTGATGGTGGTGATGGTGGTGGTGGTAGTGGTAGTAGTAGTGATGATGATGTATCCTTTGCTGCGAATTAAAATATTGAAAGAAAAGATAGGAAGATATGAATGGAAAGGAGAAAAACCAGTAGCATTTTAAGAGGAGGAAGAGAAGGGAATAAAGATGTGGAAGAGAAAGGAGGAGGAGGAGGAAGAGGAGATTAACAATGTGTAGAGAAGAAAGAGGGAGAACAAAAAAGGAGAAAAGGAGAAGAAGGAGGAGAGGAAGATTAACAATGTGTAGGATTAGGAGAAGGAGGAGGAGGAGGAGAAAAAAAAAGGAGAAAGGAAAATACTTGAATCTCTCTCTCTCTCTCTCTCTCTCTCTCTCTCTCTCTCTCTCTCTCTCTCTCTCTCTCTCTCTCTCTCTCTCTCTCTCTCTCTCTCTCTCTCTCTCTCAGCAGCTTCCGTTCTCTCATAATTTCTCCGGGAAGTTAATTAACCAATCACGTGGCGCCTCTCTGGTGACGTCACGGAGCGCCAGCCAATCACGGGCCGCCTTAAAGGAAGTGTCTTGTGTTGCCGGGAATGCGTGGGATCCTATTGGTTGTTTTAATTATTGCTATTATTTATTTATTTATTTATTACGTCTGTGTGTCTTTTTTTTCTTTTTCTTTTTTCCTCTTCTTTCTTTTTTTTCTTTCTTCTTTTCTCTCTCTCTCTCTCTCTCTCTCTCTCTCTCTCTCTCTCTCTCTCTCTCTCTCTCTCTCTCTCTCTCTCTCTCTCTCTCTCTCTCTCTCTCTCTCTCTCTCTCTCTCTCTCCTTATACGTTCTGATTTTTTGTTTTCTCTTTTCCTTTCCTTTTCTTTTCCTTCTTTTCTATTTCCTCTTTTTATTTATTGGTTTCTTTTTACTCATTGTTCTTTTTCTTTTTCTTTTCTTTTCTTTCTTTATTTGCTTATATTATTCATTGTTTGTTAGTATTAGTGTGTGTATTTATCATTTATTTTCTTTCTTCTTCTTCTCCTTCTCCTTCTCCTTCTCCTTCTCCTTCTCCTTCTTCTTCTTCTTCTTCTTCTTCTTCTTCTTATTATTATTATTATTATTATTATTATTACTACTACTACTACTACTACTACTACTACTACTACTACTACTACTACTACTACTACTACTACTACTATCATCATCATCATTATCATCATCATCATTATTTTCCTTCTATTTCCAGGCGTGGGCGTCTGTACCAAGCGCCGCCCGCCCACAGCATATCTTCAACCCACGCCCGCCCACGGCATCAGAGTAAGCTATCTCTCTCTCTCTCTCTCTCTCTCTCTCTCTCTCTCTCTCTCTCTCTCTCTCTCTCTCTCTCTCTCTCTCTCTCTCTCTCTCTCTCTTTAAAGGGAATAAACATAATCACATTTTTTCCAGTAATATTAAAGGGAGAGTCATTTAATTATCCACCCTTTGACCTTTGACCTTTTAAGGGGGGGGGCGTGTATCCCATAAAAAGGGGGAGGGAGAGGGGGCGTGTCCTGGTGACCTCTCCTTGACCTGCAGGTGACCCAGTATTGCAGAGGTGACCCAGGTTGGTGCTTGTTGCAGGTCACTTGGTCTTGTTGTTTGTTGTTGTTGTTGTTGTTATTTTGGGGAAAGGATGAGAGCAAGGGCTAGAGAGAGAGAGAGAGAGAGAGAGAGAGAGAGAGAGAGAGAGAGTCTGTGTGTTGATTTGAGGAAGAGATAAAAAAGGGAGAGAATGAGAGGGGATAGTGAGAGGAAAGAACAGAGTAGAGAGAGAGAGAGAGAGAGAGAGAGAGAGAGAGAGAGAGAGAGAATATTGCATGGAAAATTGAACAGCTATAATACAATCATTCTTTCCCCTTTAGTGCGTCCGTCCTCACAGCTCTCTCTCTCTCTCTCTCTCTCTCTCTCTCTCTCTCTCTCTCTCTCTCTCTCTCTCTCTCTCTCTCTCTCTCTCTCTCTCTCTCTCTCTCTCTCTCTCTCTCTCTCTCTCTCTCTCTCTCTCTCTCTCTCTCTCTCTCTCTCTCTCTCTCTCTCTCCTCCTTCTATTCTCCTTCATCCTTCCTTCACTTTCACTTTCTCTTCACCCACGCACATCCTTCAGTCTCTCTCTCTCTCTCTCTCTCTCTCTCTCTCTCTCTCTCTCTGTCTCTGTCTCTGTCTCTGTCTCTGTTTCTCTTTCTCTTTTTTTATGTCCTGAAGAAGTTATTTATTTATTTATTTATTTATTTATTTATTTTATAGCGAGAAAAAATTGAAATAGAAAAAAAAAAAAAAAAAAAATGTTCCTTGTCTCTCTGAAGTATAAACAATGGAACTATTTATCTAACAACTCAATTACTCCAAACAAATGAACAACTAACACCAACAATTAACAAAACAAAAACTAAGTCAGTCAAATCAGTGTCTGTAATTACTCTCTCTCTCTCTCTCTCTGCTTCATCCCCTCCTTCTGCTACTGCTCTAGGAAAACAAATGAAATAAAATAGATAAAGTAAAATTGCTATGTACTTTGACTCACTCTCTCTCCTTCTGCCACTCCTACAGGTAAAATAGAATGAAATCTCTATGTACTGACTCTCACTCCACTTCCTTTCTTCTCTTCGTCTGCCACTTCTACAGGTATAAAAAGAATCTGTCAGTGTTTACTCTCACTCCCTCACTCCCTTCCTTCCGTCTGCCACTTCTACAGGTAAAGAAAAAATCAATAAATGTCTATTCTTATTCACTCCCTTCGTCTGTCACTCCTGCAGGTAAAAAAATCTGATCTTTGTACTCTCACTTTCTCTACTTCCCTCTCCTCCTTCTTCTGCCACTTCTGCAGGTAAAAAAAAAAAATCTAATCACTCTGTACTGTCACTCACTCCCTCACTTACTCCCTTCGTCTGCCACTTCTACAGGTAAAAAGAACCAAATCATTATGTACCCTCACTCACTCCCTTCATCTGCCACTTCTGCCACTTCTACAGGCAAAAAAAAAAAAAAAAAAAAATCAGTAAATGTCTTCTCTCACTGCACTCCCTCACTCCATCACTCCCTTCTGCCACTCCTACAGTTTGGGGCTACAGAGAGTCCACCTTCGCCCCAATGTGAAGGAGGGCACGGCAACAGGCACGGGCGACTACAGTGACGCAGTGTATGCCGCTACTCTTGCTAAGGAACTCACGAGGCTGGAGGCAAGCAAGAAAAATGTTTATGTGGACTTTATTTGTGAGTGTTTTGGTGGTGTGTGTGTGTGTGTGTGTGTGTGAGAGAGAGAGAGAGAGAGAGAGAGAGAGAGAGAGAGAGAGAGAGAGAGAGAGAGAGAGAGAGAGAGAGCAGGGTGATAGTTAAGAGTGTATTAAGAGTGTATTTAGAGTGACAGGGTGTATTGTTAGAGTGAATAGTGGTGTGTGTGTGTGTGTGTGTGTGTGTGTGTGTGTGTGTGTGTGTGTGTTACATATATTCATCATTATCATCACTATTCATTCTTATCATCAGTGTCATCACCATCAGTAAGCAGGTTTGTCCTCACCTCCGTTTTCTTCGCCTCTCGTGCACCTGAATGGCAAGTAAGGTGGAACACGCACGGGATAACAAACACAGAAGTGGTAATAATGATAACGATAAGAATAAATAGTAATAATAATAATGGTAAAAGAAATAATGATAATAATACACAGGGAATGAAGACTAAAAACAAGCAAACTAATAGACAAATCTTTACAACAACAACAACAACAACAACAACACAGAACCCCAAAAAACAACAATAAAAAAAAACTAACAACAACAACAACAGCACCACCACCACCACCACCACCACCACCAACACCAACACCAACAACAACACCATAACACCAAAAACAACACCCAAAAAAATCAATACTACCACCATCACCACCACCACCACAACCACATCCTTTCTAGTGACCTCACCTCGACAGCTTCACCTTCCTACCTGTGCTCCACCTGCTCCTTATTAGGCCAGGTGCGTCATAGGTGAACGAGGGGAGTGGAACAAAGAGGGGTCAGTGAACGGGATAAACAAATAGGTAATGAGGGGAACAGCTGAGGTAAGGGAAACAACATAGGGGAAACAAACAGGTAATGAGGGGAAACAGTAGGTAATGAGAGAAAAGAGCAAAGGTAGAGGAAACAGTAGATAGAGGGAAACAATAGGTAAAGAGGGGAACAACACAGGTAAGGGAAACAACAGGTAATGAGGGGAAACAGCACAGGTAGGGGAAAATAAGGGAGGCGGTGGCGTAGTGGATAAGGTGGAGAGCGTGGGATCGGGCAGACGTCCACGGATAGGTTCGAATCCCACCACGTGCCGCCTTGAAGCTTTGCCATTTGTCGAGTCTAAAGTTACTATTATCATTATTTTTATCACCACCACCACCACCACCACCACCACCACCACCACTACTACTACTATTTACCACACCCCCCTCCCCCTACAGCCTCCCTCTACATGAATCCCGAAGTGGCCAGCGGATTCCCCCCTGACCTGCAGCGCCTGTCGAGGGGGGCGCCGTCCCCTGCTGGTCCTGTCAGGGTCATCACCTCTTCCTCCTCCTCTTCCTTCGGCCCCCTGCCCCCCGCCTCCTTCCCCGGCCACCCTCACCCAGGTATGTGAATGGTTGTTATAGTAGTAGTAGTAGTTGTTGTATTAGTAGTAGTTGTAATAGTAGTAGTAGTAGTAGTAGTAGTAAATAAAAAGTAAAGATATTAGTTTGTTTTCTTGTATTAAAGGATAGTTGTAGTAGTAATTGTTGTTGTTGCTGTTGTTGTAATAGTTTAAGAATAGTAATGGCCTAAATAGCAGTAACCATGATAGAAGGAATGTTGATAATGACGGTAAGAGTAATAGTAATAATAGTAATAATAATAATAATAGTAATAATTTTCCTCCGTTTTTCCTCTCTCCCTATTCATCCTTCCATTCTTCCTTCTCTTCTCACCTCCCATTTTCTACCTCCATCTTTCCTTTCCTCCATTCCTCCCTTTCTCATCCCTCCCTCTTTCTTTCCCTCCAATCTCTCCTTCCTCCATCTCTTTTACCCACCTCTCCATCCCTCCATCTTCCTCTCCCGTTATTCTTCCCTCCTCCTCCTCCTCCTCCTCCTCCTCCTCCTCCTCCTCCTCCTCCAGGGTTTGCACCGGGCCATCGCTTCCCCTTCCGCCGCTCCACCAGCAGGAGATAAGAGAGAGAGAGAGAGAGAGAGAGAGAGAGAGAATTGATGATGACGGTAGTATAATGAAGAGAGAGAAAAAAAAGATGGTAATAAAAAAAAATGGATCAGAAAAAAACGAAATAATAATAATAATAGTAATAATAATAATGATAATAATAATGATAATAATAATGAAAATAAAGTAATAATTCTTGTCTCATTAATGAAAAAAAAAAATAATAATGAAAATGTTCCAAAATATATCGGTGCATTTCCTGATTGTTTCGTCTTCTGTAATTTGTTTCTTTGATAATTAGACACTTGAAGGTTTAATTGCGTTACTGGTTCGTTCATTCACTCATTGATTCATTCGTTCATTCGTTCATTTATTTGGTCTACATTTGTTTCGTCCTTGTTATCTTGTTGTTTTTTATCTTTTCTTTGTTTTTCACCCTTTATAATCTTGGAATGGTTTTATTTGTTCATTTTTTCTCTTATAACGAAAAAGAATTGTTAGTTTTATTATTATTATTATTATTATTATTATTATTATTATTATTATTATTATTATTATCTTGCTGTGCTTGAAATTTTCTTTGTGTGTGTGTGTGTGTGTGTGTGTGTGTGTGTGTGTGTGTGTGTGTGTGTGTGTGCATGACAAGGCATACTCATGTTGCTTGCGGTGCATTTTCAAAAATATATTAAAAAGAAAAAAAGAACAGTTTCAATACGCCTTTTTTTTCCTTGTCCTACTAAAGCTTCGGTGTTTTCTTGAACGACCAAGCTAAACATTACACTATTTTCATTTTTATTCATTTTTTTTATTTTATTTATTTTTTTTTCTTACTCTATTATCAGATTCCAATTTTTCTTTTTTCTTATTTTCCCATTTTTCTTTATTTTTATTTTCTTGTCTTCATTTTTTTTCTTTCACTATTTTCATTTTCATTTTTTTTTTTTTTTTTTTTTTTTGTCTTGTCCATTCTTAAGTTATCAAAGCCTTCGTTGATTCCGTTTTCTTTTTCTCGATATAGCTATTTTTACTATCTATCGTATCTATCCTTTATTTTTATCGCCTTCTCTTATTAATCTTTATCTTTTTTTCTTAACACCTCATTTCATTATCTATCTTATCTATCCCCTTCTTTATCGCCTTGTCTTATAAATTTTTCCCCCTTTTTCCTCTTTTTCCTGTAACTTATTAAAATCTAATCCTTTTTTGTTCTTTAAATTTTTTTCTTTAATGTTTTTCTCCTTTCCCCCTTTTTTTTCCTGTAAATCATTAAAATCTAACCCTTTTTTTATTTATTTTTTTATTTTTATTTTTTTGCTGTTTTGACAATGTTTTAATTAATCTTGTCACATCTGTTGCTGTTATGATCATTTCTCCCACCTCATTTCTTTCTCCTTTTGCTGTTATAAAGATCGGCACTTTTTACCTATATTCTTTACCTTTTTGTATTTTTCTCGTATTTTCTTATGT
Source organism: Portunus trituberculatus (assembly GCF_017591435.1). Taxonomy (NCBI): domain Eukaryota; kingdom Metazoa; phylum Arthropoda; class Malacostraca; order Decapoda; family Portunidae; genus Portunus; species Portunus trituberculatus. Next base: position 6,354,869 of record NC_059266.1, on the reverse strand, counting down.
CATGCTTACTACTTCCTTCATTTCTTCATTCTTGCTATTTCCTTCATTTCTTCATTCTTCCTATTTCTTTCATTTCATTCTTGTTTCTTCTTTCATTTCATTCTTGTTTCTTTCATTTATTCATTCTTGTTATCCTCTTCATTTCTTCATTCTTGTTATTTCCTTCATTTTTTTCATTCTTGTTAGTTCCTTCATTTCCTCCTTCTTGTTATTTCTTTAATTTCTTCATTCTTGCTACCTCCTTCATTTTCTTCATTCTAGTTATCTTAATTTCTTTATTCTTGCTGCTTCTTTCATTTCTTCATTCTTTCTACTTCCTTCAGTCTTCTTTCTTGCTATTTCCTTCATTTCTTCATTCTTGTTAACCTTCCTTCATTTCTTTCTTCTTACTACTTTCTTCCTTTCTTGTTACCTCCTTCATTGTTGTTACCTTCTTCATTCCTTCATTCTTATTACCTTCTTCTTCTTCACTCACTTCTCCTTCATTCTCTAATTACATCCTTACCATCTTTCGACATTCCAACACCTAGCAGTAAGTACTCTTAAGATAATATTATTCTTCATTCAAATTACATATATATAATTTTTTTCTGGTGATTAAAAAGACTATGTAATTCTTTATACCTTTAGTGTCATTGTATATAATTGTAATACGACCCTTTTGTAATTCCTTCACTCTGAGGATTGTGGGAATGAAATAATAAAGTCTATTTTACCTATTATTATTATTATTATTATTATTATTATTAGTAGTAGTAGTAGTAGTAGTAGTAGTAGTTAAGCTTACATACAATCAGTTTCCATCTCGCTTCTCTTTTGGATCATCTTGAAGAGCAAATTCACGACAAATATTCGTAATAATAAATGTAATTGTGGTATGAGTGATTCTGATTCATTCATTCATTCATTTATTGACTTTTCCATTCACTCATTCATTTGATAGTATGACAGCAATATAACCACTGACCGCCTGTAATAGAGATGGTGTAGTAGTAGTAGTAGTAGTAGTAGTAGTAGTAGGAGGAGGAGGAGGAGGAGGAGGAGGAGGAAGAGGAAGAGGAAGGGTAAGAGGGAGGAGAAGGAAGAGTAAGGAGGAGGAGAAAGAGTGAAAAGGAAGAGGAGGGGGAAGAAGAGAAAGAGTAAGGAGGAGGAGGAGGAGAAAAAGTAAGAAGGAGGAGGAGAGGGAGTAAGAAGGAAGAAGGAGAAGGAGGAGGAGGAGAAAGAGTAAGGAGGAGGAGGAGAAAGAGTAAGAAGGAGGAGGAGAAGGAGTAAGAAGGAGGAGGAGGAAAAGTAAGAAAGAGGAGGAGGAAGAAAGAGTAAGATAGAGGAAGAGAAAGAAGGAGTAGGAGAAAAAGTAAGAAGAAGGAGGAAGAGGAAGTAGAGAAATTAGGAGGAGAAGGAATAAGAAGGAGGAAGAGAAAGAGGAAGAAGAAGAGGAGGAAGAGAAAGAGGAGGAGGAAAAGAAGAAATCCACATAACCTTTTTCCTCCTCCGGTCATCTCTTAAATTTCCCTCCTTTTCGTTGCCAGAGACTCAGGAGGGAAGAGAAAGAAAACGGGAAGTTATTTATGGTCTTTTTACACCACAAACTAATACAAAAATACTTACCACAGAAATACAAAAGTTACACCTGCACACTGAAGGGAAACATTTTTTTTTTGGGGGGGGTGGGGGAAAGTAGACAAAAAACACTTACTGATTTTTTTTTTTTTTTTTTGAGTAGGTAGAAAAAAAAAACACTTACTGAATCGGAATATATTTATTAAGAAATACCTCGCTGTACAAATACCTTTTTAGAGAGAGAGAGAGAGAGAGAGAGAGAGAGAGAGAGAGAAACTAATTAGAGACAGAATAAGACCAGATTTATACAAACATCATCAATATTTTAATACCCAGCAGTCAGGAACACAGGAGTGCATAATATAAAGACTAATGTTAGATCTTCATCTCGTTTTCTATAAAGTAACACCGGTAATACTTCAACAGAGAGAGAGAGAGAGAGAGAGAGAGAGAGAGAAATAAATATATATATAAAAAATACATCAATAACACACACGTTGATAAGCTAATCCTAGTTAAGTGATAATATACACAGATAAAACTCTGCTTCAGTTATCCCTTAAAAATTAGACCGTCCAAAGAAAACGCGAGATGGTTGTATGCTTTTCAAAGTAGGATAAGGTTTTTTTTTTTTAGTATTTTCATTTTTTACTTCTATTTTTGTGGTGTTGGGTGAGGTTTAAATGAGGTAAATTTTAAGGGGTTTATTTATTTATCTATTTTATTCGTTTATTTGTTGGAAGGATAGGAAGCAAGGAAAAAAAAAAAAAGAAAATCAACCAGGTTTTGTATGTATGTATGTTTGTAAGCTAAAAACAAAATCGTAACTCATTTCACATTTTTTTGGTTTTCATTTTGATTATTTCGTTTTGGAATCACGTAGCGGGCAGTTGTTGTTGTTATTTCTCATTATTCGTTCATTTCTCTTCAATATATCTCTGTGTTCGGTGTAGCGGCGGGGATGACAAGGAAGGGGTGATGGGGAGGACCAGAGAGGGGTGTAGGGTGGTGTGGGACTCGCATGGGTGATGGGAAGTGGAGAGAGGAAAGTTTGTAAGCTTGTGAAACGTTTTTTGGGGTGAAAATAACGTTTTAGGGTGTTGGAAAGGACCAGTAGGGGGAGGAAGGGGGTGAGAAGGGTGTAGGAGTGGTGGTGTGGGACTCGTATGGGGTGATGGGGGGGAGGGGGCAGGAAAGGTTGGTAGGCATGTGAAACGTTTTTTTTTGGGGGGTAAGGTAATATTTTAGGGTTTTCTAGAAAGTTTTGGGGCATGAGTGCGAAGTTCATCATTAGAAAAACGTTTTGATATGGCATTCTAGTACAGTTTGGGGACTTTGGTTAACGTTTATGGACATTGAGTTCCTTTTTAGAATTCTAGTAAACGTTTTTTTTTTTACCCGCATTTTTTTTTGGGGGGGGGAATTTCGTAACGTTTTGGAGACTGGGAAACGTTTTTTTTTGGGGGGGGCTTTTAAGAAATGTTAGGATTTCGATAAACGTTTTTTTTTTATCCGAATATTTTTTTAGGATTTCGTGGCGTTTTGGAGAGAGTGAGAAACATTTTTGGGCTTTGAGGAAACGTTTTTAGGATTCTGATAAACGTTTTTTGACCCGCATATTTTTTTTTGGGGGGGAAGAAGGGAATTTCGTAACATTTTTGGAGACTGGGAAACGTTTCTTGGGACTTTTAGGATTCTAGTAAACGTTTTTTTTTACCCGAATATTTTTTAGGGAATTTCGTTGCGTTTTGGAGACTCTGGGAAACGTTTTTGGAGTAGTTGTGGTGGAGTCAGGGAAGGGGCTGGTGGTGTGAGGGTTTTAGGGGCAGGGGGTGAGGGGGCACGGGGGGTGTCAGGGTTCTAGGGGCATTTACAGTGAGCGTCATAAATAAAGGCACAATTTCGTTTCATACGTGTATGGTTCAAGGTTGCCGCGTGTACACTGGGCTGGAATTTTGTTGTTGTTGTTTGTTGTTGTTTGGTTTTGTTTATTTCTATTTATTTTTTTTTTTTTTTCATGGGGAAGTGTTTGTGGGAGTGGCTAATTATTTTATTTTTCCGTTTTTTTTCCACAGTGATTATTTTTTCGATGTTTTTTTATATAATCTTTTTCTTGTTTTCTATTTTTTCTATTCCATGTAATTATTTTTCTTCGTCTTTATTTCCCACAGTGATAAATTTTACGATGTTTTTAAGTCTTCAATTTTTTTTTCCTTTACTATTTTTTTTTTATCCTTGTAATTAATTTTTTTTTCTATGTTTTTATTCCATCATTTTATTCCGATAATGAAAATATTTTGTTTGGTTTTATTATCATTATTACTTTTATTATTACTTATTCACCTGTTTATTTATTTATTTATTTATCTATTTATTCATTGAGGTGTTATTCTTCTCGACTCTTTCAGCAAATAACGTAACTTTTGTATCTTCCTTTGTAAATTTAACGTATGACAAAATTTTGCAAAGTTTATATAATTCTTTTACTTTATATAACTTTTTTTGTGTTTTTTTTATTTCGATTCTTTATTTTCTCTATTTATTTTCACTATTCCTACTTGTATATCTACTTTAGCGGTGCACAGTGTTTTGCCTGCTGCTGTAACGCTTAAGCTTGCTCACTCAGCTTCAATGCTTCGACCAATAACATGTTCACTGTCTCTTCTTAATATTTCTGCATCTTTTATTTATTTTGTCTTTCTTCGTTCACTGAGTCTTCTAAAATATTTCTCCACCTCTTATTATTTATTTTTTTCTTCGTTCACTGATTTAAAATATTTCTGCATCTTTATTTATTTTTTTATTTGTTCACTGACTTCTAAATATTTCTGCATCTTTTATTTACTTTTTCTTTCTTTATCGTAACGTTTCTAAAAATTTCATGGCTATTTCTTGTTTTTTTCATTAGAATTTATTGGTCTTTTTCTTTTTACAACACACAGTAGGGGAATTACGGAACACTCTTCATTATAGGACCGTGTTAGTCAATACTTATCGTCCAAAGTTTGAAAATAATATAAATACGAATACTCATACGAGAAAAACATGAAAACACAAACAGTTATTATTTTCCCCGTGATATTAAGCTTTTTTTCCTTCAATTTGTCACATTTTACAACTTTAATTTTAGACATTTTTTTTTAACTCAAACTCCAATTTATATATATATTTTTTTTTTTTTGTGTGTGTATCCTTGTGACTTTCTTCTTTTTTTTTTTTTTTTTCCTTCAATTTGTCACATTTTTCGAAGCTTCATTTTTAAACTTTAATTGAGACAAACTTTAATTTTACATATTCTTTTCTTTTCTTTCTATTTTTTCTTCTATCTTTGTAACTTTTTTTTCTGACTCATGTGTTCAGAATTGAGTATAGCACTGTGTTGTGGCGGGCGGGGCGGGGCGGGGCGGGGGCGTGGCGTGGCATGGCATTAGCTTGAGCACAGCGACGTGAATGGAATACCCGGGTCATGCAAATCTGGCCACAAAAAAGGGAAAAAAAGGGACAAACAATTCATTATGAGATGTTACACTGAGGCTGATGGTTATGTGTGCCTCTGCTTGGCTCTGCGTGGCTCTGCGTGGCTCTATGTGGCTCTGTTTAGCTCTGTCTTGCTTACACTTCTCAGGAAAGGCAGACTGTGGAAAATGGCAACCGTTGACTATCTTTTTCTTATTTCCTATTTTCTTTACTTAATTTATTATCTCATTTTTCTTTTTCCTTTTAATGAGTATCGTCTTTTGATTGATAACGGTTGTAATTATTCGGCTTATCGTCTCTGTGGTCTCTAATTGAAGTGGCACTGGTTGTTAAAGGCGTTTCTGTAATTTTAGTGCCAAATTAACAAGGTTTTTGCATTATCAACGGAACAAACACTCTTTTCAACTCGGCTAGTCTTCTCTGTGGTTTCTAGTTGAGGTGACACGGGTATTTAAAAGGCGTTTCTGTAATTCTAGTTCCAAATTAACAAGTTTTGTGTTTTATCAACGGAACAAACACTCTTTAGAACTCTGCTAATCATCTCTTTGCTCTCTAGTTGAAGTGACACGGGTATTTAAAGGCGTTTCTGTGATTAGTGACACTTTTTATAACGTTTCTGCATTATTAACGGGACAAACACTCTTTTCAACTCTGCTAATAATCTCTTTGCTCTCTAGTTGAAGTGACACGGGTTTTTAAAGACATTTTTTTTATTCTAGCGACATTTTAGCAAGGTTTCTCTGCATTATTATGAACGGGATAAATACGTTTTAGAACTCGGCACATCACCTCTGCGGGCTCTAGTTGAAGTGACACAGGTTTTTAAAAGACATTTCTTATATTAGTGCCAGATTAACAAGGTTTGTGCATTATCAACAAACAGAACACTCTTTAGAACATGGCTAATCGTCTCTGTGGTGTTTGAAAATGGTCGCAGAGAGAGAGAGAGAGAGAGAGAGAGAGAGAGAGAGAGAGAGAGAGAAAGCTACGCGGGGTTATTAGTGGAAAGAATGTCGCCTCTTCATAGTTGGGTGGAGATGCTCAGGTAACTTCCGTGTGTGGAGGTAATTAAGTGCTTATCTAGAAGGTGTGCCGCAGGTGTGGAGAAACTATGGTGGAGGGAAGGAGGAAAATGGAAGATCAGGTGTGGAGGGAAGGAAGAAATGAAGAAAATGGAAGGTTAGGTGTGGAGGGAAGAAAGAAAGGAAGGAAGAAAATGGAAGGTCAGGTATGGAAGATCACGTGTGGAGAGAAAGTATGGTATAGAAGAAACGAGGAAAGGAAGAAAATGGGAAGATGTATCGTTTCATTTTAATATTTTGCGTATCATGAATTACGTAATATTTTTGTTTTTATAATCGTAAATTTGTGTTCTTTTTTTTTTTTTTTTTTTTTTGTCTTGAGTTGCACAGAATAAAGTTGAAAAGTTGAATAGTGGATGTTTATAAGCTTTGGAAATGTCGTTTCTCTGTATTCATTGGGAAAAAAAAATATATATAAACAAAACCTTTTATAAAAATCTAATTGTGTGGTTATTTTGCTTCCCTTTTTTCTTCTTTTTTCTTTTTTTTTTTTTCTTTAGAAGCTGCATTTTGATCCGTTTTCTTCACCCTTGTCTTGTCTTCCTCTGAATTCACTCGGGAAAAGTAAAAAATAAACAAAAACTTTCATAAAATCTAATTGTGTGGTTGTTTTGTTTCCTTTTTCTTCTTTTTTTTTTTTTTTTTTTCTTTAGAAGCTGCATTTTGATTAGTTTTGTTCACCCTTGTCTTTTTTTCTATCTTTTTTTGAAGCTGCATTTTGATTAGTTTTGTTCACCCTTGTCTTGTCTTCTTCCTCTGTATTCACTCGGGAAGAAAATATATATAAACAAAAACTTTTATAAAATCTAATTGTTTTTTTTTCTTTTCTTTCTTTTCTTTCTTTTTTTTTTAGAAGCTATATTTTGATTCATTTTCTTCACCCTTGTCTTGTCTTCTTCCTCTGTATTCACTCAAGGGAAAAAAATGTGAACAAAAACTTAAAATAAATCTAATTGTGATTGTTTTGTTTCTCTTGTTTTTTTTTTTTTTTTCTAGAAGCTGCATTTTGATTATTTTTTTCTCACCCTTATCTCGTTTTCCTAAATAATAAAATAGAATAGGAGACAAAATTAAAGAGAAAGCTTATCAATTTGGCCACTTATTATTGTGTTTATTGTATTACCAGTTTGTCATTTTGCTTATATTTTCCCTTTCTCTTTTCCTCTTGATCTTCTCTTTTCTTTCTTTTCCAGCTTTTGTGTTTTTTTCTTTTTTTTTTTTTAGTTTATTGTTGCCATTTTCCATTTTCTGCTTCTCTGAGTGAAAGTTTTTGAGATTCGCAAGTTAAGTGATTTGAGATAGACGAAAGAGACAGACAGACAGACAGACACAGGTTATTAGTTTCGATTAAGCTGTCATCATCATCATCATTATTATTATTATCATCATCATCATCATCATCATCATGGATTTATTTTACATTTACATCAACTTTTCTTTGCCCTTATCATATTCCATCATTATAATTATCATCATCATCATCATCACATCACTCATAGCTTGAAGTCATCACCAGTACCATCATCAACCATTGTAACATCATCATCACCATCATCACCACCATCACCATCACCACAACACCCAGAAAAACATCAAGTCAGCACCATAATACACACACACACACACACACACACACACACACACACACACACACACACACACACACACACACACACACACACACACACACACCACACCACACCTTACCACATCACACACCTGTCCAAACACAACAGTAACAACAATGCTACTATTTTTTTACTTTTCACATCACTTAACACAACCTCACCATACTTAACACAACCTCACCATACCTAACACAACCTCGCCATACTTAACACTCCCGCCCTCCTGTATACTTAAGGGCATGTATGATTCACTTAAGAGTTATATACAGCAATCCTTCGTATGTATAAGTGTGTGTGTGTGTGTGTGTGTGTGTGTTATGATAAGGTGTTATAAGCGTGGTGATAGGTTAGGGGGGGAGTTTGTACAGGTAAAGGTGTAAGGGATAGGTTAATTAGTGTTATTTACAGTACCGTTACATTGTTACTCGTTAGGCTCAAGGAACGCAACACTAAAAAGTCAACGAAAAAGTAACACTAAAGTAGCACGCACGCACGCACACACGCACGCACACACGCACACACGCATTCTCATTCATACGCAAAGTTGAGTTTCTTTTTTTAATATATATTTATTTTTTCTCTCTCTTTCATAGTTTGATCATCTTAATTTTTCTTTACTTTTCGTCGTTCAAAAATATATGAAACGAGATTCCTTTGATTGTCATTTCCTCGTCGCTACAAATGTAAAATATAGAGTTAATTTCCCCGGCAATATTATCTACGCTTTTTAAAAATATAATCTACTGCTGTAAAAATGATGTGCCTTTCTTTTTAATCTTACTATGAAAAGCCTAAAGTATAGTAACCGTAGGGGAAGGAAAAGGTGTAGGTAGCCTTTACTTTTATCCTTACTATGAAAAGTCTAAAAATTATTCATCGTAGGGAAAGAAAAATGATAAGTGAATGATAAGAAATTTAAACCTCAAACTTATCATTTCACGAACTAAATAAATTGAGAAGAAACGCCAAAAATTTAACGACTCTAGATGAAATTTTGAAACATTATAAAAATCGTATTAGAAAGAAGAATGAACGAATAAATTTGCCACTCAATCGTAAAATTTGGTATGAAAAGTGAATGATAAGAAATTTAAACCCCAAACTTATCATTTCACGAACTAAATAAATTAAGACGAAACACTAAGAATTGGAATTAACTCTAGATAGAATTTGAAACATTAAAGAGAATCGTATCGAAAAGAAATGCTGGAGTTATTTTAAGGCAAGACACACAGACAAACACTAGCAAAAGTACAAATAAACCTAAATAAAACATTTGATTGAAAAAATTTACGTGTTTGTGTTAATTTTGATATTATTTAAAACTCCAACGTGTGTGATACCTCTTGACACACACACACACACACACACACACACACACACACACACACACACACACACACACACACACACACACACACACACAAAGCACCCAAGCGCACGGAAAAAAAAAAAAAAACAGGCACGCAACCCCCGTTTTCTTTCAGTTCCCATTTTCTCTAAGTCTGTACAAACTGGTCCCACTATTGTAAAAACTAGGTATGTATGTATGTATGTATGTATGTACGTATATATTAGTAGCTAGTAAGTAAAACCCGACTAAAGCAACTTTGTGGTAAATATTAACACCACTTTTTGCCACAGTGACTCAAGAGGCGAGAGAAAAGTGACTTGCTAGCGATATTTAAGTGACAGAGAGAGAGAGAGAGAGAGAGAGAGAGAGATAGGGATGGTGAGAAATAGTGAGAGAGATAGAGATAGTGAGAAATATAGTGAGAGAGATAGGGATTGTGATATAGTGAGAGAGATAGAGATTGTGATATAGTGAGAGAGAGAGAGAGAGAGAGAGAGAGAGAGAGAGAGAGAGAGAGAGAGAGAGAGAGGCAAAAATATATATGTAGCTAACAGGAGGCACAGTTTTACAGAACATCGTCACTTTTCTTTAGTTTTAGTTCTTTTTTTTTTTTAGTTTTATTTTAGTTTGAAGCAGTTTCCCTTGAGCAATGGCATAGAAAACGGACTTTGGGACTTTCAAAATTTTTTTATTTTTTATTTTTGTTTTGTATTATTTCATTTCTTTTCGTCACTTTCTGTCCCTCTTGTTTTGTTTTCCCTTTAGAATTCTTTTCATTATTTTCCTTCCAAGTGGAGGAAAAAAAAATTACGAAAAGGAAAAGAAAACAGAGGGGAAAAGTCTTAGGAAAATTCAAGGTCAATATTTTTTTTTTCCTTTTTTCCTTTATGTAATTTTTTTTTAACACATTTATGATTTTTTTCCCATATATATTTTAATTTATTTTGATTAAGTGAGAAAACCGTACTTGCTGGTTATCCTTTTTTCCTTCTTTTTTTTCCTATTTTCCCTTTTCTTTTTCCTTCACTTTCCTTCTCCATCATCTTTCCTCTTCTTCTTTTTCTTCTTCTTCTTCTTCTTCTTCTTCTTCTTCTTCTTCTTCTGTGCCTCTTTCGTGCTGGCTAAACAGACAAGCAAATTTACAAAGCTTTCTGAGACGTGACAAAGTGACTGTGTGTACGTGAATAAGGTACGTACGTGATCAGCTGCGCGTGTCTGTCTACGTGCGTTTGAATGTTATAACTACGAACAGTACATGCGATCAAATCTCTCTTTTTTTTTTTTTTTTTTTTTTTTTAGATTTTGTTTTATGAGGAAACTTTTATGGATATTTTCCTGTTTTCCTTTTGTTTTTATTGTGTTTTTTTCTCTAGTGTTCTTTTTCTTTTGTGTATTGTTTTCTTTTTCCTCTTTTTTTTTCTTCTTCTTCACTGTTTTGATTTTCTGTTTTTCTTTCTTATTTTCTTCTTTTGTTTTGTTTTTGTTTTGAAATTTAAGGACGGGCGTTTAGGCGGGATTGTTTTTATTGATTTATTTTTTCATTTTGTCTTTTTTTTATCTTTTCAACATTTTTTTTTATTTACTTTGTTTTTCCTTTCTATAAATACTCCACTACAACATAACTCCCATCTTATTCATTTATATCTTTAAACATCTCACTTATTTTATTTCCCTTTTCCACTAATAACTCCATAGATAAGATAATTCCTCTACTCAAAAAAACAACTCCAGACTTATCACTTTTCCAAAACAATCACTGAAAAATAAAGAAAAATAAAAAAAAAATGTTTCACTCACGAATTGTCACGAAAAGAACCAAAAAACCGTCTATTCCTTATTTTCCACCTTATTTTGATTTCTTGACCAGGCGGGACTGAGGGAGGGCTGAGAGGTGAGTTGTGATTGGTCGCCTGCCCGCCTCCCTGCACCTGATTGGCTGATTTGTGCGTATGGTGCCTGGGAGGGGGCGTAGCTTCCTGCATGCCCTAGGGTATATAAGGGCCGGGCTTCTCTCCTCTCGCCTCAGTCCCATCAGGTGGCCAGGCACGGTGGAACATTCACCAGCAGCTGCAAGGGAACAGAAAGGCAATTAGTGATGGTGATGATGATGGTGATGGTGATGTGTGGTGATGATGGTGAAGGTAGATATTAATGGGTTAGTGCCATAGGTCATTAAGCTGTTATGTGGCACTTTATGTAAAAAACATATATATAGCGAGCTGTTTCTGTCATCTAAATATGTGATTTTTTTTATTTGATAATATATTTTCATTACTACTACTACTACTACGATGACGACTACTATTATTACTACTACTACTACTACTACTATAACAAAAACAACAACAATAACTACTACTACAACAACAAAAAAAACAAAACAACAACAACAACTACTACTACTACTACTACTACTACTACTACTACTACTACTACTACTACTACTACTACTACTACTACTACTACTACTACTACTACTACTACTACTACTACTACTACTATAACCACCACCACCACCATCGGAGCAAGGTGGTGGTGGTGGCTGCGGTGGCTTGGTGCGTAGTGAGGTGAGTGTAACAAGGCGTTCACAAGTTATTAAGGGTGTTAGCGCCGCCATTATGGAGTTAGAGGCATGATGACCCTCCTAATTCCCAGGAGAGAGAGAGAGAGAGAGAGAGAGAGAGAGAGAGAGAGAAGAAAGGGGAAGGGAGAGAGATTCTGATTGCTAGTTAAATATGTTTTTGTCTAATTACTTGGCTGACTAATAGACCAATTAACTGACTGACTGACTGACTGACTGACTGACTGACTGGCTGGCTGGCTGGCTGGCTGGCTGGCTGGCTGGCTGGCTGGCTGGCTGGCTGGCTGGCTGGCTGACTGACTGACTGACTGACTGCCTGGCTGGCTGGCTGGCTGGCTGGCTGGCTGGCTGGCTGGCTGGCTGGCTGGCTGGCTGGCTGACTGACTGACTGACTGACTGACTGACTGACTGACTGACTGACTGACTGACTGGTTAAATGGCTGACTGACTGACTGACTGACTGGGCTGGCTGGCTGGCTGGCTGGCTGGCTGGCTGGCTGACTGACTGACTGACTGACTGACTGACTGACTGACTGGTTGAATGACTGACTGACTGGTTGAATGACTGACTGACTGGCTAAATGACTGGCTGACTGACTGACTAACTGACTAACTGACTAACTAACTAACTAACTAACTAACTAACTAACTAACTAACTAACTAACTAACTAACTAACTAACTAACTAACTAACTAACTAACTAACTACTACTACTACTACTACTACTACTACTACTACTACTACTACTACTACTACTAACTACTAACTACTACTACTACTACTACTACTACTACTACTACTACTACTACTACTACTACTACTACTACTACTACTACTGGACAAAAAACGTATATCTCTTTTAACTCTTTGTGACTTGTCAAAAGCGTTTGACAGTGTCAGTCACGATATTCTAGAGAAACTAAAAAAAGTCGCAATTGATACATTCTGGTTTAATGACTATTTGGAAGACAGGTCGCAGTCAGTACGTCTCAACAAAACCATCTCTTCAAAAGCTGCCATAAAATTCGGTGTTCCCCAGGGGTCTATATTAGGACCAATACTCTTCAATATTTACGTGAATGACTTGTCTGATTACGTCACAAACTGTCACCTTGTCCAATACGCGGATGATACGCAGTTCATCCACACAGGTACTCCTTCTCAACTAAATCTTTTAATTTCCGAGGCCGAACGAACACTACACAGAGCCAGAGAATATTTTCTTATGAACGGTCTCAAATTAAACACAAAGAAAACACAGTGTATTTTTATAGGAACACGACAACTCATTCCCATGATACCAGAAGACACATCTGTAACATTCCATAACACCAAAATATACCCCTCCTCACAAGTTAAAACTCTTGGTATCCATATCGACAAATATATGACTTTCGACACACACATACACGAAATGTCTAGAAAAGTTATTGGAACCTTATTATATATTAATAGAATCAAACACTGTTTTGACAAACCAACTCGCATTATAGTTATTCAGTCGCTAGTCTTGAGTCTTATCAATTATTGCAACACTATATGGGGTACTACAAACAACACACTTATAAACAAAACACAAAAACTACAAAACTTTGCTGTCAGAGTTGCCGATGGAAAGGCTCGTAAATATGACCACGTCACACCTATCTTCCAAGAATTGAAGTGGCTGAATGTGAAAAACACCTCTTTCTTCAATACCGCAGTAATAGTGTACAAACAACTTTATAATCTCTACCCACAAAACATTGTCAACCTCCCGACAGTTAATGACGCAACAGGCAGCTCCACCAGGCAAAGGTATGATCTCCGTGTCCCGAGAATGAATGAACACCCAGTCTGGTGGTCGCGCTCTCCATGTGCGAGGCCCTTCCCTTTGGAATTTACTTCCTCAACAAATAAAGACAGCAACAACTCTTCAATCATTCAAGACCAAACTTAGGCAGTTCCTCCTATTAAATGAATTAACATTGTAGTATTAGAAAAATAATATAAACTTGTAATTTCCAGTATCTCTGTAACAAACTGTGTATGTGTGTGCGAAGGGGTTTGTTTGTTTATCTGATTGTATCTATGTGTGTGTGTGTGTGTGTTTGTGTGTGCGAGCGCTCTATCACTATTGATAATTATAATCACCATTATTTTTATGCTCTATTATGTATATATATATGAAGAATAACCATTGTAAAAATGGAAATAAACATTTTGACTTTGACTTTTGACTTACTACTACTACTACTACTACTACTACTACTACTACTACTACTACTACTACTACTACTACTACTACTACTACTACTACTACTACTACTACTACTACTACTACTACTACTACTACTACTACTACTACTACTACTACTACTACTACTACTACTACTACTACCACTAAAACAATTCCACACGCTCGTTTCTCAGCAATCCAGCGGTAATTCAGTGCGTGTGTGTCGGCGCGCCTCAGTTTGCCCCGTTTGGGTTGGAATTAAACACAGATTTGGGCGGAACGCAATCACAATAATCGCGTTTTCCACACACACACAGAGAGAGAGAGAGAGAGAGTTTATTTTCTTTTGTTTCTCGTTATGCATTATTCATTATGAGGGAAGATAAGGAAAATGGGAAAAGAAGATGTAGAATGAGAATGTAGAAGGGGAAAAAATGGAGAACGAGAGAGAGAGAGAGAGAGAGAGAGAGAGAGAGAGAGAGAGAGAGAGAGAGAGAGAACAGGAAAACACTAACGATTTATATAACACAAAAAAACAGAAATAAAAGAAAAAAAACACAACCAATTACTTATATAACCTTCAAACACACACACACACACACACACACACACACACACACACACACACACACGAAAAAAAGAAAGGAAAAAACACTAATTTCCTTGTCCTTTAATCTCACTCATCTCATCCCACTCATCTCACCTTCCCCCACTCACCCCACTCACCTCACTCAATTCACTCATACCACCCACTCACTTCCTCCACTCATCTCACTGTCATGTCTACTCACCACTCATCTCAGTCACTCACTCATCTCACTCCACTCATCACCCCCACTCATATCACCCCACTCAAAACACTCATCTCATCTCCCCCACTCATCTCAATGTCATGTCTACTCACCACGTCTTCTCACCCACTCACTCATATCACCCCCACTCATCTCACCCCACTCAAAACACTCATCTCACTTCCCTTACAAATTTCATTCATCTCACCCCCTCCCACTCATCTCACCCGCCTCATCTCACTGTCATGTCTACTCACCACGTCTTCTCACTAACGCTGTCTCATTCGCACACTGACCCTCTCTTGGGCTCAGTGGTAGCAGTGGTGGCGGTGGTGAAGGTGGCGGGCGAGGTGGAGGAGCAGAAGGCGAAGCAGTAGGTGGAGGTGGGCGCGACTGTGGTGGTGGAGGAGACTGGCCCGCAGGTGGAGTAGGTGCAACATGTAGTGGAGGAGGTGGAGGTGGAGGAGGACGCCGTAGAGGTAGTGTGCTTAATTGATGAGGTGGAGGAGGTGGAGGTTGTGTGTTTGGTTTGTGTGGTGGAGGAGGAGGTGGAGGTGGTGGAGTTCGAGGAGGAGGTCGGCGGTTTTGCAAGGGCGTTTTGTAGTTTAGCTTCTTTCAGTTTCTTTTCCTTCAGTGACGGCTGTGGAGGAGGAGGAAAGGAGGGAAGGTGTGTGACTGACTGATTGACTGACTGACTGACTGACTGACTGACTGATTGATGGATTAACTCACTTACTCAATCAATTAATCTATCTATCATTCAATCACTTTCACACACACACACACACACACACACACACACACACACACACACACACACACACACACACACACACACATTCTCTCTCTCTCTCTCTCTCTCTCTCTCTCTCTCTCTCTCTCTCTCTCTCTCTCTCTCTCTCTCTCTCTCTCTCTCTCTCTCTCTCTCTCTCTCTCTCTCTCTTTCAAACACTCACTCACTCATTAATTGACTGATTGACTAACCTAACCTAACCTGACCTGACTAACTGACCTGACTAACTGACTGACTGACTGACTGACTGACTGACTGACTGACTTGACTTTCTAGTTAATACAGGAGCAGGAAAAGCAAAATAATACAAATTCAATTATGTTAAAAGGAGGGAAGAAGAAGGAAGAGTGAAAGAAGAAGAGGAAGGAAGGAAGGAAGGAAGGAAGGAGGACGATTAATGAAAGAATGAAAAAGAATGAAGAAAGAAAAGAAGAACAAAATACAAAAAAAAAAAAAAAGGAGATGGAGAAGATAGATATTAGTAAAAGAGGAGAAAAGAAAGAGAGATAAGAGAAAAGGAAGAAGAAAAGAAGGAAAATTATAGATACTTGTGATAACACTTGAGATAAAAGGAGGGAGAAAATGGAGGAAGAACTGATAAGAAAGGAGGAAACTGTGGAGGAGAGAGAAGAGAGAAAAGGAAGAGGAGGAGGAATAACCTAGAGAAGAATAATAGGAGAGGAGAAGGAGGAGGAAGAGGAAGAGAAAGAGGAAGAGGAAGAGGAGGAAGAAACGCCAATTAAAGGAGAGAGAGAAGAAGAAGAAGAAGAGAAGAATCGTTAAAGGAAGGAAGAAAGGAGAGAAACAGGAAATAAGAGAAGTAAAGAGAAGAAAGAAAACGAACCAGGAAGTGAATAGAAGAGAAAGAAAGAAAAGAAAAAGAATTAAACAGAAAACGGAAACGCTGATGAAAAGATAACAAAGAAAATGTGAAATGGAGTCGATAATGTGGAAGAGAGAGAGAGAGAGAGAGAGAGAGAGAGAAAGTTAGATAAATGAGATAATATTCCATTTATTAATTCATTCAATTGACTGAAATAAATAAATAAAAAAAAGAATAAATAGATAGATAGATAGATAGATAGATAGATAAATAGATAAATAAATACTCACCGGCAACCCACCAAAACCGTACACTGTAAAAGAGAAAGACATTATTATTATCTCTCTCTCTCTCTCTCTCTCTCTCTCTCTCTCTCTCTCTCTCTCTCTCTCTCTCTCTCTCTCTCTCTCTCTCTCTCTCTCTCTTAATTAAGCAATACAAACAACAATATCAAAAGTCTCCAATTATAATATCACACGTTAATTATAGGTGTGTCCTCTGCAGGTGTGTGGAGCAGGTGTGTACTTAATTAGCAGGTAGTGTGTGCAGGTTTGGGACAGGTGAAATGGTCTACCTTCACTCAGGTGTGCACTCTTGTTTGGATACGAGATAGGTGTGTGAGGTGTGTTTTGCAGGTGTGTATGTTGTAACAAATGTGTGACGTGTAGTATTCTGACATGTATAAAGGTGTTTTTTTTAGACCTAAGTTAATTTGGCAGGTGTGGGAACGCTCAGCAGGTGTGTGGCAGGTGTGAAAATTAATAATATCTTCAGGTGTGGCTGTCTAATCACCTGAAAATACGTAGATATGTAAAAAGAAGTACTTAAAACATAGCAGGTATGTTTTGATCAATTGAACAGGTGTGGAAGGTTTAGCAGGTGTGTGGTAGATGTGGAAGTTAGTAATATCTTCAGGTGTGGGTATCTAATCACCTAAAAATACGTAGATATATAAAAAGGAAATATTTAAAGCATAGCAGGTGTGTTTAGGTCAATTGTACAGGTGTGAGGAGGCTTAGCAGGTGTGTAGCAGGTTTGTAGCAGGTGTGGCTCTCAAACACCCTAAAAAATACGTAGATATGTAATAGGAAGTACTTAAAACATAGCAGGTGTGTTTAGATGAATTATACAGGTGTGGAAATGGTTTAGCAGGTGTGTGGCAGGTTTAGCAGGTGTGTACTTACCATTAGCCTTCCCAGGAACCCGTCCACCTGTGCCCATACTCCCCAACACTGTGACGAGGGACATGGCGCAGGTGTGGAGTGGCCCTTGCAGGTTTGGAGGGCTCTCAGGTGTGTTGGTAGCGTTGGTGATCCTGGAAGTGGAGAAGACAGGTGTGTTTAGCTGACTGATGAGTTGGGACAGGTGTGCTAATTGGTTGTATTGATTCAGGTGTGTTTTGGTTCAGTGGCAGGTTTGGAATTTATTTATTTTTTTTTTCATGTTTGTTTTTGTTTTTGTTTTGCTTGAATTCTGTTTGTTTTTTCCTTTCTGACTTTGTTTGATTTGTATGTATTTCTCTCTCTCTCTCTCTCTCTCTCTCTCTCTCTCTCTCTCTCTCTCTCTCTCTCTCTCAATGACACAAAGTGTAAATATAATAATGTGTGTGTGTGTGTGTGTGCGTGCGTGCGTGTGAGTGTGTACGTACGTGTGTGTGTGTGTGTGTGTGTGTGTGTGTGTGTGTGCGTGTGAGTGTGTGCGTGCGTGCGTGTGTGTTTGCGCGTGCGGCTGCGTTTCAGGACAGAAAATGGAGGACGAATGAAACAAAACAAAACAAAAAAAATGAAAACATCCGACATGTGTGTGTGTGTGTGTGTGTGTGTGTGTGTGTGTGTGTGTGTGTGTGTGTGTGTGTGTGTGTGTGTGTGTGCACGTATACACGCACGTACGCACACGAAACCAATACACCAGAGAGAGAGAGAGAGAGAGAGAGAGAGAGAGAGAGAGAGAGAGAGAGAGAGAGAGAGAGAGAGAGAGAGAGAGAAACACACACACACACACACACACACACACACACACACACACACACACACACACACACACACACACACACACTCAAAAATCAATGTAGAGCAAGGAGTGTGTGTGTGTGTGCGTGCGTGACCCCCAACACGTCTGTACATGTTAAGGAAGGACACTGTGGTAAAAGGTGGGCCGAGGCTTACTGGTGGGCCGAGGCTGACTGAGACTTGAGCCGCCCTTGTATTGATTTCCCACCAGTCCACCCCGTCCACCCAGGCACACACTCCACAGGTGATGGTGCCGCGAGAGAGAGAGAGAGAGAGAGAGAGAGAGAGAGAGAGAGAGAGAGAGATAAGAGGTGAGTATAATGTTTGTGTCATGTCTCTCTGTCTCTCCTTGACGTCTAAAGAGAGAGAGAGAGAGAGAGAGAGGTGAGTGTAATGCTTATGTAATTGTCTTTATCTTTCCTATTGATGTCTTAGAGAGAGAGAGGTAAATGTTTGCCTCTCTCTCTCTCTCTCTCTCTCTCTCTCTCTCTCTCTCTCTCTCTCTCTCTCTCTCTCTCTCTCTCTCTCTCTCTCTCTCTCTCTCTCTCTCTCTCTCTCTCTCTCTCTCTCTCTCTCTCTCTCTCTCTCTCTCTCTCTCTCTCTCTCTCTCTCTCTCTCTCTCTCTCTCTCTCTCTCTCTCTATTAATTTTAAGTGTCTTTAAAATCCCCAAAACAGAGAGTTCCTTAAGCAAACCTAACAATTTAAAGAACCATCCTAAACCACACATTAGGAAGACATACAGGTTAGGTACAGCAAATATACAGAGAAAAGAACTGTATCCTGTCTTGAAGTCCCTTAAATAAATAGATAGTAGGATTTGAAAGGTTTAAAGGTTAGGAATTTAAAGGAGCGTAATTGTATGTTATCTGGCCTTTGTTTTTTAAGTAAGCCCTTTTTTCAAGTGAGCCTTTTTTTTTTCAAGTGACTGACCTCCTGAAAAAAGAATGACCGTGTGACATTTACTCCTTTTTTTTGGCTTAACTCTAAGACCTGCAAGGGGACTGGCAACTAAGTGGGCCTTTTTTTCGTTTTATGTTGCCCTTGTTCAGCTTTCCCCTCTTACGTTGACAAAATCCAAGTATGTTTACATTTTCTAAAGACGTGAGTTTGGAATGGCTCTTAATCCCTTTCAGTAGCATGACGCGTTTCCATATTCATTCTGCTTACTATTTGGTGATTTTATACAGCTTCAGAAACTTATGTAGGGGGATTAAAATAGTGAAGACTGTGGCCATTAATCTTCTCATCTCAATAGACCCTCCCTAATGTAAATAAAATTGTCTATTATACAAATCTCAAGGTAGAAATGTGTCCCAGCACTGAAGGGGTTAAAATCATTAGGTCTTTAAGAGAACGTTTGTTTTTCTCTTTTTTTTAAGTCACCTGTCTTTGCTTTAGTGATTTTAAGCCTCTTCACTGCTGGACAATTCTTTACCTTTATTATATGTAGATTTTTAAACACATCCTTTTATTGAGTGATCTAGAAAACACGAATTTAGCTTCCCATCCTCTCTCTTGGCTTCAGTGTATCCATGGAAACACTCTACGATACTGTGAGACTTCTGTACTGCTAGACAATTCTTTCTCTTAATTACTTGTAGATTTTTAAACACATCCTTGTATTGAGTGATCTAGAAAACACGAATTTATCTTCCCATTCTCTGTTTTGCTTCCAGTGTAACCATGAAAACACTCTACGGTACTGTGAGACGAGACAATTCCTTCCCTCTCCACTCACGATTCACAACTCACGGTTCACGAACTAAATAAGCTAGATTTTTTTTCTCTCTCTTTCTTTTTAATTTTTTGTGCATGTTTCTTTTTATTTTTTATTTTATTTTAATTACGTGTAGAATTTTAGACACATCCTTGTATTAAGTAATCTAGCAAACACGAATTTATCTTCCCATTCACTCTCTATCTTCTAGTGTAGTTATAGAAACATACTTTAGGGAATTTAAACTTCTTCTCTGCTAGACAATTCTTTCTCTTGATCACTTGTAGATTTTTAGACATCCTTGTATTGAGTGATAGAATACTCGAATCTAACTTCCCATTCTCTGCTTTGCTTTCAGTGTCCACGGCAACACTCCATGGTACTGTGAGACTACCAAGGCTGTGAAAGGATCAGGAGCAGGTAAATCCATATCACCTTTATAAAGCAAGGCAGTTTCCTTCTCTCCTCAACACTGACAGTTTCCAGTTGTGTGTGTTTGAAGAGTGTAGGGTGTCCAACTCTCCTTTCCTTCTGTCATTTTCACCAGGTGCATGTCCTTCTTGCTGTGTTTCAGTATTGTTCCTTGTTTTGTTTCACCAAGTAACCTCCTTCTTTCTGTCATTTCACCAGGCATATGTCCTTCTCGTTATATTTCAGTACCGTTCCTTGTCGTATTTCACCAAGCACCTCTTCCTTCTAACATTTCATCAGGCACCTCCTTTCTTCTGTCACCAGGCACCCCGTTTCTAACATTTCACCAGGCATCCCTTCCTTCTAGCATTTCACCAGGCACCCTCTTTCTTCTGTCACCAAACACCCTTTTCTTCTAACATTTTTTTTTTTTTTTTTTTTTTTTGCACCAAGTATCTCTTCCTTCTGTCACCAATCACCCTCTTCCTTCTGTCATTAGGCGCCCCTTCTAGCATTTCACCAGGCACCCCTTCCTTCTGTCACCAAGCACCCCTTCCTTCTAGCATTTCACCAGGCACTCCCTTCCTTCTGTCACCAAACACCCTTTCCTTCTAACATTTCACCAGGCACCCCTTCCTTCTGTCACCAAGCACCCCTTCCTTCTAGCATTTCACCAGGCACTCCCTTCCTTCTGTCACCAAACACCCTTTCCTTCTAACATTTCACCAGGCACCCCTTCCTTCTGTCACCAAACATCCCTTCCTTCTAACATTTCACCAGGCACCCCTTCCTTCTGTCACCAAGCACCCTTTCCTTCTAACATTTCACCAGGCACCCCTTCCTTCTGTCACCAAGCACCCTTTCCTTCTAACACTTCACCAGGCACCCCTTCCTTCTGTCACCAAACACCCTTTCCTTCTAACATTTCACCAGGCACCCCTTCCTTCTGTCACCAAACACCCCTTCCTTCTAACATTTCACCAGGCACCCCTTCCTTCTGTCACCAAACACCCCTTCCTTCTAACATTTCACCAGGCACCCCTTCCTTCTGTCACCAAGCACCCTTTCCTTCTAACACTTCACCAGGCACCCCTTCCTTCTGTCACCAAGCACCCTTTCCTTCTAACACTTCACCAGGCACCCCTTCCTTCTGTCACCAAACACCCTTTCCTTCTAACATTTCACCAGGCACCCCTTCCTTCTGTCACCAAACACCCCTTCCTTCTAACATTTCACCAGGCACCCCTTCCTTCTGTCACCAAACACCCTTTCCTTCTAACATTTCACCAGGCACCCCTTCCTTCTGTCACCAAACACCCTTCCTTCTAACATTTCACCAAGCACTCCCTTCCTTCTGTCACCAAACACCCCTTCCTTGTAACATTTCGCTTGCTTGCTTCTGTATTTCCATCTAAGTATGATTTGAATGTATTTTGATGGAAGGTTTCAAGACTTTTGCCCCATTCATTTATTTTTCCTTCCTTCAGTAAACTCAACAGTCTATCTATTATTTCCTACTACAATATATCTCCCTTTTCTTTCTTGCTTTCTTCTATTCTTCCTCTTTTCTATAAATATGTGCAGTCGTGGTCACATATCCTGCATTGTCTTCTCAAAATTAAATCTTCATACGTCCATATTCAGAAACGCTTTATTATCTCACTATGACAATTTTTCAAGGCCACAGATATAACTAGTCGGGTTTTCAAGACAGTTTTTCCTTTTAATAAACTAGAAATCTTGCTAATCTATCATAAAAATACTATTAAGAACGATTTATTCTCTCAATACGACAATTTTCCAAGGCCACAAATACAAGTAGTCCGGTTTTCAAGACAGTTTCTCCTTATAAACTAGAAATCTTGCCAATCCATCACCAGAACCCTTACAAACACGAGTATCTTCAACTAGAGCCCTTGGAAAGTAGTGATGGTGAGAGAGCAAAGTGTTTCTGAATATAGGCCTTAGACTAATTAACTTCACAATAACTCAGGTAAACTCTGGAACTCCCTACCTGCTTCTGTATTTCCACCTACGTATGATTTGAAGTATTTAACCCCCTTCAGTACCATAACGCATTTTCATATACATTCTATCTCCTATTTGGTAATTTCATACAGCTTCAGAAACTAATGTGGGGTATTACAATAGTGAAGACTGTGGCCATTAATCTTCTGCCCTCCACAGACCCTTTCTAATGTCAATAAAATTATCTAATCGTACACAAATCTCAAGGTAAAAATGCGTCCCAGTACTGAAGGGATTGAAATGGGGAAGACTCTGGCCATTAATCTTCTGACCTCCATAGACCCTTCGTAATTTAAATAAAATGGTCTAATCGTACACAAATCTCAAGGTAAAAATGCGTCCCAGTACTGAAGGGATTTCTTTTGGCTAACTCTCTTGATTCTGTTTGGGGACTGGCATCTCAGTGGGCCCTTTTGCTAATCGATTTTGTTAGGTAAGTGTCAGTTTTAGGTATTTTAGGATGAATTCGAAATAGATGATGATGATGATTGTGGTGGTGGTGATGATGGTGATGATGATAGAGAAGCAGTGTTTTCTAAAGGGATGTGATAAGAGAGCCCTTAAAACCTCATCTCTTTAGGCATTTTGTTTAAGGGTCATTTTTAGGGTTCCTTGATAGGCTGTGAATGAGAAGATGATGATGATGAAAACAGTGATAGTGAAGGAGTGTTTTGTGAAAGAATAAGATCAAATACCCTTTAAAAAATCTCTCTTAAGTAATCTGACTATTTAAGGGACATTTTTAGGGTTTAAGGGCCAGAGAATGAAAGAAAATTATAGTGAAGGAGAGTTAAGAGATTTTAAAGGATCACATAGTAGGGCCCTTAAAATCTTACCACCCTAAGTCACAAAACTGTATTTAAGGGACATTTTTAGGGTTTTAAGGACCAGAGAATGAAAGAGAAAGAAAGAAAATGGAAGAGAATGATAGTGATTAAGTGATAAGGGATTTTTAAGGAGTCACAATGCAGTACCCTTAAAATCTTACCTCCCTAAGTCACAAAACTGTATTTAAGGGACATTTTTAGGGTTTAAGGGCCAGAATGAAAGAAAATGGAAGAGAATGATAGTGAAGAAGTGATAAGGGAATTTAAGACATCACATTGTAGAGCCCTTAAATTCCTATCTCACCCTTTCACGCTCTCCTTTATTTTAAGAGCGCTTTAAGATTTTTAGGTCTATGTAAAAGAAAATGGAAGATGAAGATGATGACGATGATAGTGAAATTGTTTTTATTTAAGGATGAGATTGGAAGGCCCTTAAAATTTCACCCTTTCCTTTGTATTGTAAGATTATTTTAAGGTTTTTAGGTCCACAAGAAAGAAAATGGAAGATGAGGAAGATGATGATGATGATGATGATGATGATGATGATGAAAAAGTGCGTTGTTTAAAATGAAAAAAAATAAAACTTAAAATATCGCCCTTTGAGATTTTTAGGTCTATGGAAAAGAGAAAATGGAAGATGAAGAAAATGAAGATGATGATGATGATGACGATGATGGTGCAAGAGTGCGTTGTTTAAAGATGAGATGGAAAAAAACTTAAAATTTCACCATTTCCTTTGTATTTTAAGATTATTTTAAGGTCTTTAGGTCCACAAGAAAGAAAACGGAAGATGATGATGATGATGGTGATGATATTGAAAGAGTGCGTTGTTTAAAATGAGATGGAAAAAAAAAAACATGAAAAATCTGAAAAATCTCCCTTTCCTTCATTTTTAAGAGCAGTTTGAGGTTTTTAGGTCCATGAGAAAGAGAAAAATGGAAGATGAGGAAGATGAAAATGATGATGATGATGATGATGATGATGATGATGATGATAGTAAAATAGTGCGTTGTTTATAGATGAGATGACAAAAATTTAAAACCTCATCTTTTCCTTGATTTTAAGAGCGTTTTGAGGATTTTAGGTCTACGAGAAAGGAAATAGAAAATGAAGAAGATGATGATGATGATGATGATGATGATGATAGTGAGTGCGTTGTTTAAAAAAATAAGATAAAGAAGCTCTTAAAATTTCACCCTTTCCTTTATTTTAAAAGCGTTTTAAGATTTTTAGGTCTATGTAAAAAGAAATGGAAGATGAGGAAGATGATGATGGTGAATATGATAGTGAAAGAGTGGGTTGTTTCAAGAAGAGATGAAAAACCTTAAAATTTCATCTTTTCCTTGATTTTAAGACCATTTTAAGGGTTTTAGGTCCATGAAAAAAAGAAAATGGAAGATGAAGAAGGTGATTATGATAGTGAAATCGTTTTAATTTATGGATAAGGCTGAAAAAAAATTCACCTTTATTTTAGGAATTTATGGTATTAGATCCACAAAAAAGAAAATGAAAGATGAAGAAGATGAAGATGATGATGATGTGATAGTGTGTTTTATTTAAGAGTGAGAGAAAAACCCTTAAAATACACCCCTTTTCCTTAATTTAGTCGCATTTTAAGGAATTTTATGGTATTTAGGTCACGAACAACAAATAGAAGACGATGGTGATGATAGAGGAAGATAGTGAAGGCGTATATCTGTAAAGACTGCCTCGGAAAACCGCCCTTAAAACCTCACCTTTAAGTCCCACGCCCCTTCCTTTGTTTTAAGTACGAACTAGAATTTAAAGGACCACGAATGAGAGAGAGAGAGAGAGAGAGAGAGAGAGAGAGAGAGAGAATTAGACGGTCATAAGTAGAGCAAACGCGTGGGTAAAACAAAAAAGGTGGAAAAAGGTAACAGAGAGAGAGAGAGAGAGAGAGAGAGAGAGAGAGAGAGAGAGAGAGAGGTAAGGACAGAAGGGAGGTTAGATAAAAGACAGTATCCTTGCATCCTTTCATCCTATGTACGTGTCCTTATTGGAAATGTCCTTAAAGACACACTGAAGGATTGAAGGATATCTGTGTGTGTGTGTGTGTGTGTGTGTGTGTGTGTGTGTGTGTGTGTGTGTGTGTGTGTGTGTCTTACCTCGGGGCGTGGCGGGGCGGGGCAGGGGTGGGGGGGGCGAGGGTTCGAATACAAAGCTCTCCCACACACTCTCCCAGATTCACGTCTTCACTTCACAGGATCCACCACTCAACTGAGAGAGAGTGCGCCGTCTGCCTTCCACTCTCCCTCCACTGTCCCTCCACCTCTCCCTCTCCCAGCCTCTCCCTGTTTCTATCCCCTTCTCTGTGTTTTTCCCTCCCTCTTCCTCTCTCCTCTCCTCTCTCTCTCTCTCTCTCTCTCTCTCTCTCTCTCTCTTCTCTCCCTCCAGGTGTTGTATCGTAAGAGAAAGGTGACGGAGGAACGATGACTCTCTCTCTCTCTCTCTCTCTCTCTCTCTCTCTCTCTCTCTCTCTCTCTCTCTCTCTCTCTCTCTCTCTCTCTCTCTCTCTCTCTCTCTCTCTCTCTCTCTCTCTCTCTCTCTCTCTCTCTCTCTCTCTCTCTCTCTCTCTCTCTCTCTCTCTCTCTCTCTCTCTCTCTCTCTCTCTCTCTCTCTCTCTCTCTCTCTCTCTCTCTCTCTCTCTCTCTCTCTCTCTCTCTCTCTCTCTCTCTCTCTCTCTCTCTCTCTCTCTCTCTCTCTCTCTCTCTCTCTCTCTCTCTCTCTCTCTCTCTCTCTCTCTCTCTCTCTCTCTCTCTCTCTCTCTCTCTCTCTCTCTCTCTCTCTCTCTCTCTCTCTCTCTCTCTCTCTCTCTCTCTCTCTCTCTCTCTCTCTCTCTCTCTCTCTCTCTCTCTCTCTCTCTCTCTCTCTCTCTCTCTCTCTCTCTCTCTCTCTCTCTCTCTCTCTCTCTCTCTCTCTCTCTCTCTCTCTCTCTCTCTCTCTCTCTCTCTCTCTCTCTCTCTCTCTCTCTCTCTCTCTCTCTCTCTCTCTCTCTCTCCATTAACCATCTCTCACTCTCCCTGCCTCTCACTGTTGCCCTCCTCTCACTGTCACCATTTAATCACTCTTCCAGCCCATTCTCACTGTTAGCCTCCTCCTCCTCCTCCTCTTCCTCCTCCTCCTCCCCCTCCTCCTCCTCCTCCGTAACAATGCCGTAGTAATTATCCAAGGTAGAGTGCCATCCCAGCAGTGCCAAGGATGCCATGAACAGTGACTTCTCAAAGGTGCCAGTGTCAAGAGGTATTCCAGCGTGGTTTAAGTGCCAAAGGGTGCCAAACAGGATTCTAGGATGACTTAGCAGTGCCTCTTCAGTGACACAGTGCCAAGGGAATTTTCAGCGTGAATGAAGTGCCACTGATTACCTTTAACAGTGCCATATGGGTTTCCAGGGTGACCTAACAGTGACTTAATCCCTTTAGTACTGAGACGCATTTTATTGACATTAGGAAGGGTCTATGGAGGTCAGAATATTAATGGCCACAGTCTTCCTGGTACTGAAGGGGTTAAGA
>NC_059266.1:6315538-6323038 GCF_017591435.1 Portunus trituberculatus | reverse complement strand
AAAAGGAAATTAGTCCTGAGGTAGTGATGAATAGATTGTTAGCGCTGAGTCATTGGAGATTTTATGAAGCCTAGAAATATTGATGTATGGGAGATAACAGGTAGACTTCAGAACTCCCTGCCTGCTCTTGCATTTCCAATTTCCTATGACCCTTAGAAACCCGTGTCACTTCAACTAGAACCCTTTAGTAACAGTGAAGGTGTCAGTAGAATCAGAGAAACACCCTTAAAAACCCGTGTCACTTCAACTAGAACCCTTTAGTAACAGTGAAGGTGTCAGTAGAATCAGAGAAACAAAACCCGTGTCATTCAACTAGTAACCTTAAAACCCGTGTCACTTCAACTAGAACCCTTTGGTAACAGTGAAGGTGTCAGTAGAATCAGAGAAACACCCTTAAAAACCCGTGTCACTTCAACTAGAACCCTTTGGTAACAGTGAAGGTGTCAGTAGAATCAGAGAAACACCTTTAAAAACCCGTGTCACTTCAACTAGAGCCAAAATAGTGAAGGTGTCAGTAGAATCACAGAAACATCCTTAATTAAAAACCCGTGTCACTTCAACTAGACCCCTTTGATAATAGTGAAGGTGCGAATATGGGTCTTGCTCCCACCAACACCTTAACACTGCTCTCTCAATCACTCACACCTTTCTCTGGTAAATTCTGGAACTCTCTCTCTGTCTACTTCTGTATTTCCAACTTCCTATGACTTGCCTTCATTTAAGAGGGAAATTTCAAGACATTTATCCCTTTTTTTTTTTTTTTTTTTTTTTTGGTGGGGGGGGTTAACTCACGGACCTGCACGGGAACTGGCAACTAATGAACTTATTTTTTTTTCTTTTTATGATACCCTTGGCCATTTTCCCCTCTTACATAAAGCAGTACAACAACATACAACACTTCACTCTGTCATGCACACTTGAGTCATTACCATCAACACCTTTACTCTTTAATCACGACTGTTTTCTAAAGCCACAGAGACGACCACCTGTGTCCTCTTCAGCGTCTATGTGTTTCCCTTTTTTCGGCACGCGAGACTAGTTAAACTTTCACTACAATCCAGAAAACACCCTCAAACAACCCAATTCCCTCATTAGCGTCTGTTACACTGCCACTAGAGTCAATGAAATACTCTTAAACTGTCTTTCAATCACAGAAACATCCTTTAAACACTGCTGTAACTTCAGGTCTCTTTAAACTTTCACTACAATCCAGAAAACATCCTTGAAAAGACCAGATCCCTTATTAATGCATGTTAAATTGTCACTAGAGCCATTAAAATAATCTTAAACTATCATCACGAATCATAAAAACATCATTCAAGGCTATAATTCCTTCACGTCTCTTTTAAACTTTGTGAGTCTTTGTGAGTCTTTGTGAGTCTTCGTGAGTCTTTGTGGGTCTTTGTGAGTCTTTGTTGGTCTTTTTGTGAGTTTTTTTGTGAGTGGGTTTTTGTGAGTCTTTGTGGGTCTTTGTGAGAGTCTTCGTGAGTCTTCGTGAGTCTTTGTGAGTCTTGTGAGTCTTTGTGAGTCTTTCTTTGCGAGTCTTTGTGAGTCTTTGTGAGTCTTCGTGAGTTTGTGAGTCTTTGTGAGTCTGAGTCTTTATGGGTCTTTGTGAGTCTTTGTGAGTCTTTGTGGGTCTTTGTGAGGAGTCCTTGGGTTTTTGTGAGTCTTTCTTTGTGAGTCTTTGAGTCTTTGTGAGTCTTTGAGTCTTTCTTTGCGAGTCTTTGTGACTCTTCGTGAGTCTTTGTGGGTCTTTGTGAGTCTGTGAGTCTTTGTGAGTCTTCGTGGGTCTTGTGAGTCTTTGTGAGTCGTTGTGGGTCTTTGAGTCTTTGTGAGTTTTGTGGGTCTTTGTGAGTATTTCTTTGAGTTTTTGTGAGTCTTTGTGGGATTTTTGTAGGTGTGAGTCTTTTTGTGAGTCTTCGTGAGTCTTTGTGAGTCTTTGTGAGTCTTTGTGGGTCTTTATGAGTCTTTGTGAGTCTTTGTGGGTCTTCGTGAGTCTTTATGGGTCTTTGTGAGTCTTTCTTTGTGAGTCTTTGTGAGTCTTGAGTCTTTCTTTGTGAGTCTTTATGGGTCTTTGTAAGTCTTTGTGAGTCTTTGTTAGTCTTCGTGAGTTCGTGAGTATGTGAGTTCTTGAGTCTTCGTGAGTCTATGTGAGTCTTCTTGAGTCTTTGTTAGTCTTCGTGAGTCTTTGTGAGTCTTTGTGGGTCTTTCTTTGTGAGTCTTTGTGGGTCTTTGTGAGTCTTTGTGAGTCTTTATGGGTCTTTGTGAGTCTTCGTGAGTCTTTGTGGGTCTTTGTCAGTCTTTATGGGACTTTGTGAGTCTTCGTGAGTCTTTGTGAGTCTTTATGGGTCTTTGTGAGTCTTTGTGAGTCTTCGTGAGTCTTCGTGAGTCTTTGTGAGTCTTTGTGAGTCTTTGTGAGTCTTTGTGAGTCTTTGTGAGTCTTCGTGAGTCTTTGTGAGTCTTCGTGAGTCTTTGTGAGTCTTCGTGAGTCTTCGTGAGTCTTTGTGAGTCTTCGTGAGTCTTTGTGGGTCTTTATGAGTCTTTGTGAGTCTTTGTAGGTCTTTGTGAGTGTTTCTTTGTGAGTCTTCGTGAGTCTTTGTGAATTTTCGTGATTCTATGTGAGTCTTCGTGAGTCTATGTGAGTCTTCGTGAGTCTATGTGAGTCTTCGTGAGTCTTTGTGAGTCTTTGTGAGTCTTTGTTAGTCTTCGTGAGTCTATGTGAGTCTTCTTGAGTCTTTGTGAGTCTTTGTGGGTCTTTGTGAGTCTTTCTTTGTGAGTCTTCATGAGTCTTTGTTAGTCTTCGTGAGTCTTTGTGGGTCTTTGTGAGTCTTTGTGAGTCTTTATGGGTCTTTGTGAGTCTTTGTGAGTCTTCGTGAGTCTTTATGGGTCTTTGTGAGTCTTTGTGAGTCTTTATGGGTCTTTGTGAGTCTTTGTGAGTCTTCGTGAGTCTTTGTGAGTCTTCGTGAGTCTTTGTGAGTCTTCGTGAGTCTTTGTGAGTCTTCGTGAGTCTTTGTGAGTCTTTGTGGGTCTTTGTGGGTCTTTATGAGTCTTTGTGAGTCTTTGTGGGTCTTTGTGAGTCTTTCTTTGTGAGTCTTCGTGAGTCTTCGTGAGTCTATGTGAGTCTTCGTGAGTCTATGTGAGTCTTCGTGAGTCTTTGTGAGTCTTTGTTAGTCTTTGTTAGTCTTCGTGAGTCTATGTGAGTCTTCTTGAATCTTTGTGGGTCTTTGTGAGTCTTTGTGGGTCTTTGTGAGTCTTTCTTTGTGAGTCTTCATGAGTCTTTGTGAGTCTTCGTGAGTCTTTGTGGGTCTTTGTGAGTCTTTATGGGTCTTTGTGAGTCTTTGTGAGTCTTCGTGAGTCTTTGTGAGTCTTTATGGGTCTTTGTGAGTCTTTGTGAGTCTTTATGGGTCTTTGTGAGTCTTCGTGAGTCTTTGTGAGTCTTCGTGAGTCTTTGTGGGTCTTTGTGAGTCTTCGTGAGTCTTTGTGGGTCTTTGTGAGTCTTTGTGGGTCTTCGTGAGTCTTTGTGAGTCTTTGTTGGTCTTTGTGAGTCTTCGTGAGTCTTTGTTAGTCTTCGTGAGTCTTCGTGAGTCTATGTGAGTCTTCTTGAGTCTTTGTTAGTCTTCGTGAGTCTTTGTGGGTCTTTGTGAGTCTTTGTTGGTCTTTGTGAGTCTTCATGAGTCTTTGTGAGTCTTTGTGGGTCTTTGTGAGTCTTTGTTAGTCTTTATGGGTCTTTGTGAGTCTTTGTGAGTCTTCGTGAGTCTTTGTGAGTCTTTATGGGTCTTTGTGAGTCTTTCTTTGTGAGTCTTCGTGAGTCTTCGTGAGTCTTTGTGAGTCTTCGTGAGTCTTCGTGAGTCTTTGTGAGTCTTTGTGAGTCTTCGTGAGTCTTTGTGAGTCTTTGTGGGTCTTTGTGGGTCTTTATGAGTCTTTGTGAGTCTTTGTGGGTCTTTGTGAGTCTTTCTTTGTGAGTCTTCGTGAGTCTTTGTGAGTCTTCGTGAGTCTATGTGAGTTCGTGAGTCTTCGTGAGTCTATGTGAGTCTTCGTGAGTCTTTGTGAGTCTTTGTTAGTCTTCGTGAGTCTATGTGAGTCTTCTTGAGTCTTTGTGGGTCTTTGTGAGTCTTTCTTTGTGAGTCTTCATGAGTCTTTGTGAGTGTTCGTGAGTCTTTGTGGGTCTTTGTGAGTCTTTATGAGTCTTTGTGAGTCTTCGTGAGTCTTTGTGAGTCTTTATGGGTCTTTGTGAGTCTTTGTGAGTCTTTGTGAGTCTTTATGGGTCTTTGTGAGTCTTCGTGAGTCTTTGTGAGTCTTCGTGAGTCTTTTTGGGTCTTTGTGAGTCTTCGTGAGTCTTTGTGGGTCTTTGTGAGTCTTTGTGGGTCTTCGTGACTCTTTGTGAGTCTTTGCGGGTCTTTGTGAGTCTTCGTGAGTCTTTTTGGGTCTTTGTGAGTCTTTGTGGGTTTTTGTGAGTCTTTGTGAGTCTTTGTTGGTCTTTGTGGGTCTTTGTGAGTCTTTGTGGGTTTTTGTGAGTCTTTGTGAGTCTTTGTGAGTCTTTGTGGGTCTTTGTGAGTCTTTTTTTCATCTTATTTTCCCCTTGGCCAATTTTCCCCTCTTACATAAATAAATAAATAAATAATAATAATAATAATAATAATAATAATAATAGTAATAATAATAATAGTGAAATAGGTAGGCGTGTGCGTTCTTGTGATCTTGTTATTTTCCAGATGGCGGCCTTAGTGTTTCAAAAGTCACGTTCATTTCACCATTGCAAGTATTTTTAAGTTCAGTGTGTTCTCTCCCCCTAAGTCATAATCCTTTAATTACTCTCCATTTTCTTTCCCGCCGCTAATTATAAGAAAACGTAAAGTCATAAAGGGGAGATTTAACTATATACAGCTTTTTTTTTTTTTTTATACTATTTTTAGTGTTTTTGCAGACTCAAGATTATTATTTTTATTTTTGCTTTGTTATTTTTAAAAGTAGACTTAGAAATATTCTCTGTCCTCGTTTTCTGTGGTAAATATAAGGATAAGTTTTTTTTATTGTTTTGATGGTTAAAATATTCTCTTTGTTCTCTTTTATTATCATTATTATTATTATTATTATTATTATTATTATTATTGCTGTTGTTGTTGTTGTTGTTAATGTTTTGATGTTGTTAATGTTTTGATGCAAAAAATATTCACCTTGTTCTCGTTTTCTTTTCTTTATTATTATTATTATTATTGTTTTGATGCTAAAAATTTTCTCCTTGTTCTCGTTTTTGTTATTATTATTATTATTATTATTATTATTATTATTATTATTATTATTGTGATGCTAAAATATTCATGTCCTACTTTTTTTTATTTATTTATTTCTTTATTTATTTTTTTATTATTTTTCTTTATGGGGGGAGTCAAATTCAAGCGCCATTGAACACCTCTGATTCTTCATTGTTTTGAGAAGAGTCAATGATAAATGCCTTCAATATTTTAGGATTTTTTTCAACTTTTTCATATTTTTTTTCCTTAAATATCTCTTTTTTTGCTTTTTTTCTTAAATTAATCTCTTTTTTGCTCATTTTGTGTGCCTTTCATCACTTTCATCACTTTTTCATTATTTCATCTATTTTTGCTCATTTTGGGGAAACTCATCACTTTCATCACTTTTTCATAATTTCTTCTCTTTTTGTTAATTTTTGGGACATTTCATCACTTTCATCACTTTTTTCATAATTTCTTCTTTTTGGGTATCTTTCATCACTTTCATCACTTTTTTATTATTTCATCATTTTTGCTAATTTTTGGGGACTTTTCATATCACTTTCATCACTTTTTTTCATTATTTCATGTTTTTATTATTTTTTTGGTAAATTCTCATCACTTTCATCACTTTTTTTTCATTATTTCATGTTTTTGTTAATTTTTGGAAACTTTCATCACTTTCATTATTTCATCTGGTTTTGCTAATTTTCATCACTTTCATCATTTTTTCTCATTTTGTTAATTTTGGGGACTTTCATCACTTTCATCACTTTTTTCATTATTTCACGTTTTTATTATTGTTTTGGTAAATTCTCATCACTTTCATCACTTTTTTCATCATTTTTTTTTTGTTAATTTTGGGGAATTTTCATCACTTTCATCACTTTTTTTTCATTATTTCATCCCTCTTTGCTAAATTTTGGGGAATGTTCATCATTCACTTTTTTCATTATTTCATGTTTTTGGTCATTTTTAGGAATTTTCATCACTTTTATCATTACTGTATCTCTTTTTGTCAATTTTTGGAAGCTTTCATCACTTCATCACCATTTGTTTGGAAAATTCATCTTTTCTTCATTTATTCAGGAAATTAATATCTTTTGCATAATTTTTGAGGGGAAATCGATCATCTTTTTATTTTTTAGAGGGGAAATCATAACTTTTACACTATTTTTGAGGGGAAGTCCATTGGTTTTTTTTTTGTTTGTTTGTTTGAGGGAAATTCATAACATTTTGCATCATTTTTTAGGGGAAATTGATCAGCTTTTCTGTTCTTTTTGAGAGGGGAAATGATAACTTTTACAATATTTTTGAGGGGAAATCGATCATCTTTCCATTGTTTTTTTCTATTTTGAGAGGGGAAATAATAACTTTTATACCATTTTTGAGGGGAAATCGATAATCTTTTCCTTGTCTTTTGTGTGAGAGGGGAAATTCATAACTTCTTGCATCATTTTGAGGGGAAAACGATAACATTATTATTGTTCTTTTTTGAGAGGGGAAATTCACCACGTTTTACATTACTAAGGGGAAAAATCCATAACTTTTCACTAATATTTGGAAATTTATAGGATATTTTTTTTTTTTTTTAACTTAAGAAAACCTTTTACATTTTCACCCTCCTTTGTCGTGGCAGGCTTAGAGGAAAGAAAACGAGGGGAGGAGGAAATAAGTAAGGCAAAAGAAAACGGGAGGAAGGAGGACGAGGGGTAATTCTTGGCAGTAAAGCTTGTGATAAGGGGAAGCAATGACGTCAACAGTGTTTTCCCCTCCCTCTTCCCCGCCTCCCCGCTTCCTCCCACGCATCCTTCTCATCTGATTCACTTCTCTCCATATCTCCCCTCCCTCCCCTTCTCTCCCCTCCTTTTCCTTTCTCCTGATTTATTTCCCCTCTCCTCCATATCTCCCCTCACTCCATTTCTTTCCCCTCTCTCCTTCTATCCCTCTCCTTTTCCTCTCCCTCTGATTCACTTCCGCCCTTCCTCATAATTCCCTCCACTTTTCCCTCCCTCCCCTCACTTACCTTCCCTCCATCCCCTCGTGACCTCCCCTCACTCCCCTTAGCTTCCCTCCTTCCCTCCCCATTCTCTCCTTCCCCTCAAGCAGTAAACAGTTGGTGACTCATCCTTTTCTGAGAGAGAGAGAGAGAGAGAGAGAGAGAGTGACCGTGACTTTAATTCTTTATCTCTGTTTTTAATTCTTTGTTCATTTGTTAACTAAAGAATAAAAAGGAACAGAAGGAAGTATAAGATAGACATGATAGATA